>NC_079169.1:85175154-85300154 GCF_947568905.1 Ostrea edulis
TTGATATGTCGGTATAATACTGATAATGTCCATTATAGTTTATTATTGATATGTCGGTATAATACTGATATTGTCCATTATAGTTTATTATTGATATGTCGGTATAACACTGATACTGTCCACTTCTGTATACACCCGATTTGCGAATCATACATGTATATGTTTCCCCATATGCTACATCTACAGTTAGTTGTAGTTAATGTAATCTTTTCTGAAATGTCTTTCTTTATAAACTGTCTCTGCTGTTATACCCTCTAGGCCCAAAATTGGAATAAACTTATCTGTAAACACATACTTCTAGGCCTAATAATTAAACTGAAAGAGAGGATTTATCCTCATGAATGATACATTTTGTTCTCATAGTTTTTGGTATCATGTTGCATGTCTCTGCTTATACATGTAATATACGTCTGATAGGTCTGATTAGTTGCACATGTATTCGCTTACTGTCATCTGAACGTGAAATACATGCACTTCTGTGCTGTACCAAAATGTCTCAATATCTAATGCTACTGATTAACCTTGACCTAATTACCAAATTGTCAGTCTGGTCTACAGGAGGGGCCCCAGGTACGTGAGATTCTGCGATCAGATTGGAATGGATTCTCTGCAGAGCCATGCTGAGGCGGTTGTTGATTGAGCGCTCATGCATCAACACCTGAGAAACGATATTAATCCAATACTACAGTCATCGCCAAGACAATATCTTTTTATTGATTTTTGACTCACTGGGTATGGGTACATGATCTCTTAAGACTCTGACAAATTGTTTTATTGATATCAAACTTACTGCATCAGCACCAAAGAAGGAGTAGACCTAAAACAATGAAGGAGACTGTTTAGATAAGTCATCGAATGCTGTAAGCTGTGGGCTTTAGAATGATATCATTGATTCAGCATTGAAGATAAGAATTCCAGGTTTTATATTAATAGCTGGCATCAAATTTGATGTTTTATTGATAAAAGACAGATTTATTTAACTGCAAATATCCTGAATTGTCACTTACAAAGTGTAAAAGTAGTAAGTAGTCAAACAATATTGAGTCATCACTTACAGTGTAAAAGTAGTATTCAAACAGTAAAATCATCACCTACAGTGTAAAAGTAATAGTCAAACAGTCCAGTCATCACTTACAGTGTAAAAGTAATAGTCAAATAGTCAAGTCATCACTTACAGTGTAAAAGTAATAGTCAAATAGTCCAGTCATCACTTACAGTGTAAAAGTAATAGTCAAACAGTCCAGTCATCACTTACAGTGTAAAAGTAATAGTCAAGTTATCACTTACAGTGTAAAAGTAATAGTCAAACAGTTGAGTCATCACTTACAGTGTAAAAGTAATAGTCAAATAGCCGAGTCATCACTTACAGTGTAAAAGTAATAGTCAAACAGTCCAGTCATCACTTACAGTGTAAAAGTAATAGTCAAATAGTGAAGTCATCACTTACAGTGTAAAAGTAATAGTCAAATAGTCCAGTCATCACTTACAGTGTAAAAGTAATAGTCAAACAGTCCAGTCATCACTTACAGTGTAAAAGTAATAGTCAAATAGTTAGTCATCATTTACAGTGTAAAAGTGATAGTCAAACAGTCGAGTCGTCACTTACAGTGTAAAAGTAATAGTCAAACAGTCCAGTCATCACTTACAGTGTAAAAGTAATAGTCAAACAGTCGAGTCATCACTTACAGTGTAAAAGTAATAGTCAAACAGTCGAGTTATCACTTACAGTGTAAAAGTAATAGTCAAATAGTTAGTCATCATTTACAGTGTAAAAGTAATAGTCAAATAGTCGAGTCATCACTTACAGTGTAAAAGTAGTAGTCAAACAGTTGAGTCATCACTTACAGTGTAAAAGTAATAGTCAAATAGTCCAGTCATCACTTACAGTGTAAAAGTAATAGTCAAATAGTCCAGTCATCACTTACAGTGTAAAAGTAATAGTCAAATAGTCAAGTTATCACTTACAGTGTAAAAGTAGTAGTCAAACAGTTGAGACATGCAAAGGATGACATCAAAAGCGATGGGCTTCAGCACTGTCATCATCTGCATGTATTTCCCTGAAAGAAATGGTTTTGTGAAGTTATCGAAGGCACAGTGTGATGATATCCTCTATCATTGTGAAGTTATCGAAGGCACAGTGTGATGATATCCTCTATCATTAAGTACATCTCAGCTAATGAAGTCAGTTGGGGAATTTCACAATGTATTTGAACATTTCAATGTTTTAATCTATGGTATCATCATTGGATATGTTATTAACCTCGTCTTATTCTTGTAAAATATGTGATTAACCTGGGCACATCATTGTTAAGTATGTGATTAACCTGATCATCGTTAAGTATGTGATTATGACTTATCATCATTAAGTATATGATTAATCTAGACTTATTGTAAATGTAATTTATCTAGCCAGTACAATATTTGGCAAAAACTGATTTTTCAACAAATTAGCGTAGATTTGATTTAGCACTTTCAAAATGTGTTTTATGAAATATACATATGCAAGACATTTAGCGATGTACTTGACTTTGTGGCAGCTGCTTTCCGTGAAAGGCGCTAAATAGAACACACAGCCAAATGTAATATCTTAATTAATGTAATCAACCTAGACTTATCATTGTTAAGCATGTAATCAACCTGGACTTATCATTGTTAAGCATGTAATCAACCTGGACTATCATTGTTAAGCATGTAATCAACCTGGACTTATCATTGTTAAGCATGTAATCAACCTAGACTTATCATTGTTAAACATGTTATCAACCTGGACTTATCATTGTTAAGCATGTAATCAACCTGGACTTATCATTGTTAAGCATGTAATCAACCTGGACTATCATTGTTAAGCATGTAATCAACCTGGACTATCATTGTTAAGCATGTAATCAACCTGGACTTATCATTGTTAAGCATGTTATCAACCTGGACTATCATTGTTAAGCACGTAATCTACCTGGACTTATCATTGTTAAGCATGTAATCAACCTGGACTATCATTGTTAAGCATGTAATCAACCTGGACTTATCATTGTTAAGCATGTAATCAACCTAGACTTATCATTGTTAAACATGTTATCAACCTGGACTTATCATTGTTAAGCATGTAATCAACCTGGACTTATCATTGTTAAGCATGTAATCAACCTGGACTTATCATTGTTAAGCATGTTATCAACCTGGACTATCATTGTTAAGCATGTAATCAACCTGGACTTATCATTGTTAAGCATGTAATCAACCTGGACTATCATTGTTAAGCATGTAATCAACCTGGACTTATCATTGTTAAGCATGTTATCAACCTGGACTATCATTGTTAAGCATGTAATCAACCTGGACTTATCATTGTTAAGCATGTAATCAACCTGGACTTATCATTGTTAAGCATGTTATCAACCTGGACTTATCATTGTTAAGCACATAATCAACCTGGACTTATCATTGTTAAGCATGTAATCAACCTGGACTTATCATCATTAACTTTTTACTTAACTTGAACTCACCTATAACTCTCATAACATTCAGTGTTGTGTTGGTTACAATGGGAATAAACTTCTCGTTCCGACCTCTTGATATTCTTCTCTTTATTTGCCTACTAGATATTTTTTCAGAAATAAAACACACAAATCAAGAAATGTGTATTTTCAATTCTTTCGACACACAAATCAATTACTTTTTTTCAATATTGCTGCTGTGTCTATATATAGAATTTCTAAACCAGTTAGAGGAAACACACGCTCTTCATCTCAGAAAACAATAATTAATAAACAGGTCCCAGATGCACAAACATCTAATCAATGTCATATACAGTCTACTAAAGATGCATGGAAATTCAGGGGACCGACCTGAAAGTTCAATATAACTAATGTTGGAAGTATATAAATAATGTGACTGAGGATTTATTTTTAATCACAATATAAAAGATAGATCAATATAAGCGACTGCAATATAAGTGGAATAGACTGTAAATGTAATAGTTAAGGCAAATCTAATTAGCCTTGTGCAACTGGGTCCATCTCTCTCTCTTTCCCTTCTCTCTCTCTCTCTCTCTCCTCTCTTTCCCTTCTCTCTCTCTCTCCTCCACCTCTCTCTCTCTCTCTCTGACCTATTTGATTTTCCCTCTCCTGTCAACTCATCAATATAATCTTGCTTCAATTCGTCTGGTACATCCGAATCGCTGTCACTCAAATCTCCATTATCTTCATCATCCTGTAGAGAAAGGACAGTTTGTTGTAGTTGGATAGAAAACAATGTCTTGTAACATTACATTGATTTTTGCATGATACTGTAATTAGAAATCTAATCTTTGATGGTGTACACTGATTAAACCCAAAATTTATTTCATGCAGTTTAGAAGGTCACGTTAATAATATCGTATTGTGATTTGCCATGCCCCCATCTCAATTCATGCATCATACAAAATTGGATTCTGTAACAAGAATTTTCCATCAAAATGTGGCAACAAATTAGTGCAAGCTCTACGCTTCCACCACTGGAAAACGCAGATGTTCTATGTAACAAGAGGCCCACAGGCCTTATCGGTCACCAGAATACTAATGAAAAAGTATCACTACTCCCATGGGCTATGAAATCTACAAAAAATTTCCTGTTCTGAATATCTAAGCTAAATACTAATGTTCAGCAACAGTATAAAACAAGATGTGTTCTTAAAATTTCACTTCCTTCAAAAGTGCATACACTGATGAAAGATTTTAAATAATAGGTGTATTAACATTAAAACATCAAAAGATATGACTAATTTGGACTCATCCTAAAATCATAACCCTGGGTTTTGATTGAAATTCACCATTTTTGCACATCCTTTTCTGCTATTCCTAAGTATGCATTTAGATTTGATACTGTATCAGCAAACTTACACATAAATAATATATATACTAAGTTTGGCCCCACCCTGGGGTCAGAATCCTTACTCTGGGGATCATCAAATTTACAATTTTGGTAAAAGACTACCTGCTCTATCCATTTAGTTTCAATTTAGTATCAACAGCACTAAAGAAGATGTTATTTATGTGTTTTACACATAAACACTATATAACAAGTTTGGCCCCACCCTGGGGTCAGAACCCCTACCCCGGGGATCATGAAATTTACAATTTTGGTAGAGGCCTTCCTGCTCTCCAAGAAGATGTTATGTGTTTTACACATAAACACTATATACCAAGTTTGGCCCTGCCCTGGGTTCAGAATCCCTACCCCGGGGATCATGAAATTTACAATTTTGGTAAAAGCCTTCCTGCTCTCCATCACCATGCATTTAGTTTTTCTTACACATGTGCGGTTCTTGAGAAGAAGATTTTTGAAAATTGGTCAATTTTAGCCCCACCCCTAAGGCCCCAAGAGACCTGAAATTTACAATTTATGTCCCCCTTGTCCCAAAGATGCTTCATACCAAATTTGAAAAGAATTGAACTGGTAGTTATGAACAAGAAGTTGAAAATGTTGAATTGTTAACGCATGACGGCCAACGCACCACGACGGACAACAACTGATTGCAATAGGTCACCCGAGTTTAAATGTGAAAGTTAATTACAGTAATTATCTTAGGATGTTTCCAATGTCAGTGTACTATTCCCAATCACTGAAGGATATATTTCCACATGCATCAATTTTTTTTATTGTGTATCTTTACCCATGACCCTGAGAAAAAGTCTTCATTTTCGTCTTCATCCGGCTTTTCATCGAATGGATTCTTCCCCGCCTCCTCCACAAAGTACCGCCTCTTGGATGAGTTCAGTACGCCACCTTCTGATAAGTCGTCTGCGGTGCTGGAATTTAGTGATGTGTTCGGGGATTTCATCCATGATTTCATAAAGCGAAATTCCTGTTGAAGGATATTAGATGAGGAACAATAAGCACTGAATGTTAACTCTTAACCATACAGAGTACCAATAAATGCACTTTACAATCCATAGAATATGTCCATCTCATATAACATTTATTGGATGAATGCAAAGATTCTGAATTATAGAACAGACAACAGAACAATACTCAAAAATTAGTGCATCATATCAGGGTTTCGTTTTTCTTCTTCATTTCTTTGAAATTCAGTATTACTATTTATTTTTAAACTTTTGATAGTTAAATTATACAGATACAATATCATGCATATCATGGCAGTTCCTTTTTATTGTATGAGAGTAGTATTCTATTATCCTAACCTGACAGGAACCTGAGGTTGGTATCACCTCAATAGAAATATATCGTTATCTAGTGTAATACAGGAATAAGTATTGTTTAAAATCTCACAAAATCTGAAGCGCTAAATCCCTGATAGAGTTTACTATACCAGAATCGCACTCTAAATGCAATAATGTCTGAACTGATGAAATTTTAATGACCAGATCCACATCAATCAAGAAATTTTTGTGGCGACACCACATAAAATTGTTCCAAAACTCCATCTCCAAATAGATATTGACAACCTATTGTTGTTATGAAATAGTATGCAAGATTTATTGGCAAATGCAACTGATAAGCGTTATAGTGCAATTTGCTGCACTTTAATACAAGCTGTTGCACTGTAAACATATCATATGTTTGTAACATCCTAAATTGGTTACATTTTAATATCACTTGTTTTTTAAAATGTAAAACGTCTGAATCAGATGATAAAAGTGAGAGTGCTATAGTGATGTCATTTCCTGACCTTGTTCTACTTATTGCCGGACAATATCATATATTATCGAATTGGTTATACAAACATACATGAAATACAATGTCATAATATATATCATAATGCAAACTATATGTACTTTGTAGTTTAAGGTTATACTTGAGGCGATGTCTAGTGCTAAATTCAGATGTCGACATTAATGCCATGGAAACAATATCGGACTTGTTATTTCCAGAACACAGTGCCAGTTCCAGTAATACAAAGTCACAGACATGATGAAATCACTGGCATCACCTCAAACTACAGATCTATAACCCAGGCTTGTGAAAATTACTAACCAATCAGTAGGATTCATTATCAATTTTAAATTCAGTAATGATAAACAACTACAAATAACGTGGAAATGAAACTGCAATTGTTTTCAAAACATCTCTTTTCTGTAGGAAAACAACCAATCTGGGAACATTCTAAAAAATCATTCCACTTCTCCTCCAACTCTGGAAACACAATCACACTTCCAATGTAACTTCCATTTCATATTCAACAAACCATGGCAACAACTGGTAATTTGGTTTGTAAAATAATTATCAGTGGCAGCTGATTCACAAAAAAATCTTACAGTCATGATGGAGGTTTATTTAAGGAACCCTTTAATTTCATCACAATTCATTGCGATGAAGATTTCTGTTCTGATATGTGCAAACAGCATATTCACAGGTAATGAATCGTCTCAAGACTGAAAGATGCTTGATGATTGCAATATAAGACATTTCTACTGTAGCTGCCAGAAGTCTTTGTTTGTAGAAGAAACCTCTGGGTCTTCTTCATGTTAATGCAAGACTTGGTCCTGATTAAAATGCTCTTCCTAATAGGCAAAACTTAGTCCTTATTAAAATGATCAAAGACCAAATCACATTCACAACAATCAATGACATAATGCTACATTGCTAAACTAGAGTATGGTGGCCAGACACAACCTCTGTGAAAACAGGGCATTTGTAACATACCATAGGTCTGTTTTTATATTCTTACATTTTTTGTATGTAGCAGAGTTTATTCAAAAGATTCTACATGAGAAGAAAAAATATCTTGCTGTGGCTTTCAACTTGACACTTAAGATATCTTGACGACATTTTATCTATTACCAATAATCATTTTCATTCATATGTCGATTTGATATATCCCTGTTAACTCAAAACATCTGCTTTGCACAGATATTTTATTGAAAATGAATATTACTGTAACGGCAAACTAACAACTCAACTTGATGACAAATGGGATGATTTCAGCATCTCTATTGTCTACTCCCATATTTATGTAGCAATATTCCATAATAACCTGCATATGGTATTTATGTCTCTCAACTGATTTGATACAAAAAGAGCTTGTTCTACATATGATCAGATTTTAAATCAAGGCAAGCTACAAACAATTTGATGTTATAGGGTTTTAACAGTTTTGTTTAAAGTCAGCATTTCGCAAATTCTATGGTCGTTATAGCAATCTAGTTTGCCAATACAACCTATCTTTAGGTCAAATGCTGTCTGACGAGTTTATTACAAATTGTCAGGCAACGAAATTAAGGGGAAGTACTCACTAAATGCGAGTTAAAAATTGAAATTGCGAGTAAAAATCACAAGTGATCGCAACTTTTTGCGAGTGAAAAAAACACACGATCTTTTCCCGGATTTCCTCGGTTTATTTGGCTGTACTTTGAAGTTTACAATAATTCTGTCTTGTGCATAGAAACGCTTTACAGAATGAATATACAAGTATGGAAAAAGTAAACGTGGATCGAATAAATAACTAAGGCCAAGGTCATCTCAGTCAGTGATGTCGAAGATGGCCTACTTTAAGCACACTTCGGGCGTCTCAGTGACGTCTGATTTAAATAGCAAGCATGTTGATCTCGTCTGTGTCTACATGAAACAACACATGACAGTGTGTCACCGTTTCACACGGTGTCCTTCTGTACTCTATAGTCAAACACTTCAGAGTTCGCGGGGTTTTCTTTTCAACTAGAATATTTTAGATGAAATTTCCAAAAGTTTTGAACAGATAGTTTGAATTGGCGCAAACAGTCTTCAAGATTTCAATCCACATGATGTTGTAAATAGGTGGTAGATCTCTGGACAGCGAGTACACCGCACAAGTGTACCCTATGACTCTCACCATGAATGTTGTCTGATAATTCATTAATTTTTAAATGAAAGAATTTGCAATCTTATTTTTATTATTGCACTTTAAAGGACATTTTTAAAGATTTTCCCTATATTTTGATAAAGAGACATGCTTGTTTTCTTAAATTCATGTAATACAGCAATCGATTGAAAAATGCCAGTAAAAGCTCAATTTTGCTAGTTGGAAAATAATCCACTAGCTAAAATTTGCTAGTAGTGAAAAAAGTTAATTTCGATCCCTGATTGTTAGGCTCTTCTTGGCACACTAATTTTGACTACGGATAATTCTGTTTACCTGATCAAGATATAGGGCTCACAGCGGGTGTGACTGGTCAACAGGGAATATCACAAATGTATACAAAAATAAAGAGAACCTTTGAAACATTCTGCTCTATTGTTATTTACTCTAAAAGCTTTAATGCACTTAAAGACCAGTTGTTTACAAGTCATATCACACATAAATAAAAAAAGAAAACCTTTCAAACACTCTCCCTTATCAATCTAAGGTAAAACAATAAATAGTTAAATAGCAATCACTAATATGTATCAGTGCAAGAATTGTCATAAAAATTTTGTCAATAGTTGCTTTGAAAACTAAGCTAAACACCAGATATGTCAAGGTCAAACAAGAGGTACTGTGAGCAATGCTCACTAAGAATATCCCCCACTTACCCCAATCTCCCAAAGGGTGTTGGTAATAGGTATAAACTACCTCTTTTCTGAGTGTAAAAAACAAATGGCATGACAAACCGAACCATATTGCTACTTCGATGTCCAGTGCACGTGACCTTTGACCTTTTGACCCCAAAATCGATAGGGAACATCTTCATCCCATGGGTAGTCCATATGTATGATATGGTGACTGTAGGTGGAAAGGATAACGCTTTAGAGCCCGGAAACCATATTGCTACTTCGATGTCCAGTGCGCTTGACCTTTGACCTTTTGACCCCAAAATCGATAGGGAACATCTTCATCCCATGGGTAGTCCATATGTATGATATGGTGACGGTAGGTGGAAGGGATAATGCTTTAGAGCCCGGAAACCATTGCGTCTACAGACGGACGGACAGACAGACGGACAACCCAATTCTAGTATACCCCCCCCCCCCCCCCAACTTGTTGCGGGAGGTGTAAAAATATTGATGCAGTTGAACAGATGTCATCAATATGTATCAGCATATAATGTTTGATTAAAATATCTTGAACAGTTTATTTGAAACTGAGCTAAACAAAAAGTGTGAAGAAGGACAGACGGAAGGACAGAAGGAGGGACGTGTCAGACACTATATAAAAGCCCTATCTTAAATAGTTCAGGAGATATTGCCTAGCTTAACTTTTCTTAAAAGTAGGTCAAATCCCAAGGTCAAAAACTCTGTACCAAATGAAAGGTGTTGTCTCAAGGAATGCACATAAACTAAGAAGAATTGTTTTAGCTCACTAGAATTGATGTCTCCCCTTTCATTTTCCATAATTTTTTAAAACATCTTTTAGGGATCATCTTTAAAGTGGAAAATTAAGACTTACGGTACATCACATTCCCCAACATGTATATGTGCTTCAAACAAGGAACAGTGTTGTCAACGTAATTATATGACACAGTAAATTAAGCTTACCAACATACCAAATATCACAGGCCTATGTCAAAAGACAAAAGTTATGGTCCAGACCAAAAAAAAAAAAAAAATGCTGCAAAAATTCTATTATTTGAACTTTACATAAAAGGTCAAGGTCAGCAAAAATGACATGCAATACACTGTCTTATCATGGTATACCCATACACCAAATATCAAAGGCTTATACATGTATGTCAAAAGACTAAAAATTTAAGGTCCGGACAAAAAAAAAAAAATTCTATTAATAGACCTTTGCACTAGGTCAAAGGTCATCAAAAATTGGGACGCGAAACACTGTCTTATCATGGTATACCCACATACCAAATAGCAACGGCTTATGTCAAAAGACAAAAAAGTTATGACCTGATGAACTTCGAAGGAGAAGCGGAAGAATAAGAAGAGGAAGAAGAATTCAGAGTTAAACAATATGCTCCCCTTTTGGGAAGGGGGGGGCATAAATATGAAAGCCCTATCCCTCACTATTCAAAAGTTATGAGCAAGGTTAAAGTTTCGGACAAATACCCCCTCCCTTTAATGTCGGAAGCACAAAAATTTAAAATGACTTTGAGACATAATCAAAATAACCCTGAAGGCTCACATGTTATTATCAACCTAAATGCTTCAAGCGTGCTTGTCCATTACAATTTTCCCTCCAAATAACATTAGGCCTAAACTGTAGGAATCAATTCAACAGGTCTCGATCCTGATAAGGACGTCTATTAAAAAAAGGACTTGTTCCATAACATGGATGAGAATGAACATATTTAAACCATTTATCTGATAGCATGAGATACACATGTACAGTACACATCCGTTTGCAGGGAGGGCAGGGTTTGAATACCGCGAAGAAAAGTTGCATATGTAGGAGTGGATAAAACTCAACTTGTTTACAGTGTACTTTCACAAGAATACCAAGGTTGATTATGTTTTATCTCTGTACAGCTGGAAGAACAATGCGTGTTTTTAGCAGAGAGGGGGGATGTTTCCACCTATATACTTCCTAAGTGATTAAATCGCCTGGTAAACAGCGCGTTATATTCCTCATGGGTTAATAGTCTTGAAGACAAGTAATCTCACTATTATCGACAATCTCGCAAACTGTCTTTTTCTTATTTTTTCTCCTCTCTTGAGTGTCGCGGAATATAGAATAGATACAGCCCTTGTAACTGCCGGCCTAAATCAATGTTCACAATGTGACCAAAGAAACCACATCGCACAGCAGTCAAATTTTTGTGTTCAAAATTCTTTTCCTATCGATCTAAAAATCTACGATATACGCCAAACGATTCTCCTAAACCAAAGGGAGAGAGAAAGAGAGAGAGAGAGAGTGCGATGTACGGCAAAATAACGATGTGTGGTAGATCAGTGTTAATCTCCAATACTGAAACACTGATTTTATAATATACAATCGCTAATGATTTACAAAGTGCACAAGTTTCCCCGCTTGCACTGCATGTGTGATTCACGAGCTTGTATTTCCGTCTCGTAAGGAGAACCTTCCGCTCGGCCGACTTTTCCAGTTTCAGTCGAAAAAGGGAGCTAGGCGTGATTTCTGTCGGGAGTCTCAAAAAGTATGTATAAATTTTTAAAATTCATTAAATATATTTTAGAGGTAAAGGTCTTCTAATTCAATCGTTCTTCCTCTAACTCTTTGGTACCTTTTCATCATGTTCCATGTACGTCACTGTTCAACATCCGCCTTATAAATTCGCTTCGTGTTACTTGTACAATTAAACCACAGAAAAAAATCCCTGAAAATTGTAGACAAAATCAATACATTCTATCCATGTTATTTTCCAAATCGCGTATGGATTTAGTACCAAAACTTGACCAATATATATATATATAAATGTCGGCTTTCTTCTGCTTAATTTGTTCGGATTACATAATGTATAACGTGTAAACAATTATGCTATCTACAAATGTCCTATTTATTTTTCCTCATAAAATATATTTCTTTTTCTTTTTTTAGCATCACTATGGGTGGATTTTATTTAGCGGTTATCTTCATCTGTTTACTCCAGTGCGTGTTTTCACAGCGAATGTGTAAGTATAAATAACATCAGAGAACGCTCGCGAGAAAGTGTGTGTAAAAACTATCGACTTAGAGGAGATGAACTAGGCTAGTTACGTTAACCTTTTCGATGTTAGCTCTAAGTTGGTCCGGCTAAATGCCAGACAATCCATAAAATTTCTGAGATTTTCGATCCAATATGAATCGCACGGGAGGTAACTCCAAATAAAAAATAAATAAAAGCGGGGGGGGGGGGGGGGGCAGTAAAAATTAAAAACTCATTATGTTCCCCGTGGTGTGTATGGTAATGCTTCTGAAGAAAAAACAAATGAGAAAGATTGAAGTTTATATGTTTGACACACAAGACCAAATTCAGTTCAATGCTAAACAAGGACCTTTTTAAAATTACTATTTACTACAAGTTTCAAAATCATTAAAGCCAAGTTATGCAAAAAGACAATGCTTTGGTTGTGTTCAACAGATGAAGATGTGTATCTTTAAATGCAATGTCCTTCACACAGACTGGTAATTATCTGAAGTTGCATAATTCTGCTATCAATCAGAATTCTCTGGAGCTAAACTGCTGGCAATCATTATATAGGAATGTCATTCCTTTCAATGCCGAGATGCACCTTAATTATCATGCAACTTAAGAATAAAATAAAACCAGTCATATATCAAATGAAAAGAGTAGTATGCTTACAACTTTGTGCACGTTTATAATTTGTTTTGTGTCCTAAAGTATATAACCACAGATTGGGTATGGAGTGTCGCAGAATCATTGCAATTTCTGGGAATATTAAGATTATGGAAGATGAAGCATTGTGTTAATCTGAGAATGCAAACAAAATGATCAATTGTCAACACATATCAGTCAATTTGTTTGCTTGAAGGTTAATTGAAGTTTCATTTTCACTAGATGCATCATCATGACAGACAAAAAGGTCCTGGATAACAAACTCTACAGATCTTATTCAGAATAATTATTTTCAGTCAACATCAGTGGAGCCACAGCTGGGGAGAGCAATATATGTGGTGAGGGGGTAACGCTGGCTCCGCGGTCCACCGAAAATGTCACTCTAGTTTCAAAGGGCCGCCTTCCTGGTGGTTTCTGCGAGGTCACAGTAGTGATTAACAATTCCGGGCGATGTAAACGAGAGATCTGCATCCAGGGGGCAGGAACTTTGGACAATACTGGGCTGCTATTCCATTTTACACCCTCTCCAAGCAATGTAAAGTCCGAGGTACTCCAGTGTTTATTAATCTAAACATACTAAATGTGGTCCAATAATTCTATTGAGAATTTGATGAAAATGTAAAATATACACACATGAACATATAGCTATTGTAAACACAAAAGACTGTATTCTATGTGTGTCAGGATAGTCTAATTATTGTTAAGGTCGTAGGATACCCAATATTTTGGAAGGATCAAATGAAGTAGGATTTTGCTGTGTTTAGTTGGGATCTTCTTTCATTTGATCGAACAATGTAAAAATTAGTCATTTTAAAATACATGAAATGCACCATTAGAAAGAGGATTTTAAATTTTGGGTAATGTTCTTCCATTGAATTTTAGTAAAGATTTGTAATAAAGGTGGTTTCATAGGAATGTATTGAATAATAACTTTAGTAAGATGAAAACATACAAAATTCTATAACAATTTATTTGGGTATCCTATGCAAAGCTCCACGTGAACTCATGTCCTTCAAATCTACTGCGTGTTGGTTATCTTCACCTTGTCATGCACAACTTTTCTCCACATTGTTACTTTTAGTTCGAAATTTCAGTTTATTTATAAAATCACAGTAATGAAGTCATGTTCAGATCCATTCATGATACGTAACCATGGTAATTAGATAATTTTGATGCATTCATGATACATGTATATTCTGCTTTTAGTACCGAGGCCCAGTATATCAAGAATTGAAAAATGGGAAGTGTTTTGATGGCTATTTGCTGTTTATGAACATATCAGAACCAGCTTCTGTCGGCCACAATTTTGACTTTCAACTGTTTCTTCGTCCATCTTGTAATGATAGTAACAGCGTGGAACAGATTGCACTGTCTGATGCAGGTAAGTCTGTTCTAACTCCTGACTCACATCAAAAGACAGGCTCTAATGGGGGTGTAAAATTACCAAAAACAACTCATTGTAAAGTACAGTACAACCTGCTTATTACAAACACATAACAAATTAATGCATATTGCGAAGTAAGATTTATTCCCCTATGAGAGGGAAATAGACAAATTCTTATGAGAGGGAAATAGCCAAATTTTTATTGGATATAATGAAGTTTGGTTATAACGAATTGTTTTCCGCTGGCCCTGGAGGTTTGCTATAAACGTGTTTTACTGTATACAGTTGAGGGTGGTTGTGGGCAATGTCTCAAAAAAAATAAATTTAAAACTGAACAAAAAACCTTTTTGGAATGAACATTCAAAAGTGACATGATAATGAAATTCAAATTGTACAAAACAAACGGTGTTACTTGGCTCCACATAGCTGTTTGTTACATTTACCTTAATTACAAGTCAAAATCATTTTCTGTTTTGCAGTTTTTTCATTTTTTGAAATTAGCCATATGGATTAACCACCATTATGGCAGGGATAATGGACCCACTTTCCAATTAGGAGAGAAAATATTAATTCTACTACCATCATTATACAGACGAACCAGAGTTAACAAGTCCTTCTTTTACAAATGTACATGTTTAATTAACTGCCATTTCTAGGTTGCATATTCACTGTGTCTATATTTGTGGGTTGACACAGAAACAACATTGTTCTCTTTGCAGACAGCCTAGCTATAAATAAGAAGGACGAGCTAGAACGGGCCTGGTTACTGACGACAGTGTATGGAGCTGTTACCGGGGTGTGCCTCGCTATTTGCTTTCTGATCCTCCTCCTCATCACCTACTGCTACTACAAAGCCTATCCCTATGGCAACAAGAAACGTGAGCCTGGTAAGAGAAATACGACTCTAGATGTAACAGAAATACACATACTGACTTTTAATGTTTTCATGCTCACATCTTGCCTTCACATAATCCCTGTTATTACCTAATCTACTATATAAATTGATATTACCTATTTTTTTCTGTTTTCCAACTTTAATCAACAGAGTAAGGTACACAAAATGAGCAGGGGTGAAAAAGTTCATCGCATGACCTACTATTACCTGATCATGTGATGAACTGTTTCCTGGTCACAAGGCTAACTGTTTCCCAGTCAGTGAGAAACTATTACCCAATTAGCAGATTAGGTAATAAAACAATTATTTCATGCTTACTAGGGAAACAGTCAAAACTATTGTCCCTCGGTAGTGGTGAAGACCTGGGAAACTGTTGTCCTCGGCCTGCAGCCTCTGACAAGTTTCCCAGGTCTTCGCCACTACCTCGGGACAATAGTTTTGACTGTTTCCCGAGTAGGCATGAAATAATTGTATACTGTATTTAAGTTTTAATGAATTACAATCATTAAGAATTTTCCTATATCAAACTGTAGAATCCTAAGTCCATTTAATATAGAATTACCGGTATGTTAGATATATGCTGCTGCATTGAAGCATTCAGGCATCTACCATACACTTTATCTCGGAAAAGAAGTTGGAAATGTATACTTAATCATGTTAATTATATGAGCGAATAATTCCATGTTCTTAGAATGGCTGAAATCCAATATTCTAGGAAAATTGCAATGCTTTATTCACCTACATGTCTTTTCAAGGTGAATATATGCACAACATTAAAAAAAATTTCAAATCGGACCAAAAATATATTGAGAATTTCAAAATTATTACGGATTATCATTTTTTGGTCACTCAATCAAAAGTTGCATCTCTACTCTCTTTTAAATAACTTGCAATATAATTGTGTAAAAAGGGCGACTTCTATCACAAACATTGTCAAAATTGAAGCTTATTTGTATAAGCATTGGCTTTGTAATTGGTGAAATCCTTAAAAATGTCGGTGCTCCATGCACTCATTAAAAAATCTGTCATTATCTGTAGCACTAAGAATAATTGGAATCAAATGAATTATCCTAAAAAAAATTCATGGTGAAATCATAACCAGGCTGAACACTGTCAAGCTTCCAATACTTTGTGAAAAGTGAGAAATGGATCACTTCATTTAGTGTTCAATTCAATTTACATGTAATGATACATGTATATTACAGCCATTATTTCTATTTATTGATGTAAATATTTTCAATCATTTACGAAAATTAATTTTAAAAACATATTGATATTCATTGTGATATCATATATCAGTGCCATGTTTGAGTATTGAAGTCTGGATTGATCATAGCTAGTTATTGCCTTAACTCCTAAATATTAAGAAATTATTCAATATAAAGATAATAGTACATTTAAATAAATGCACATTCTTACATTAGCTACTTCAAGTGTCAAAAGACAAGTTACTACAGAAGTAAGGGATGGAAACGCAGAGGAAATGAAATTACTGGAGCGTAACGAGCCTGGTCGTGATTCCCTGGGCATGGGTGTGTCTGATGGTGATGTCATAGACCTGGAGGAGGGCACCACTCAAAAGGAAGTGGAACCAGACAAAGAAGCAGAGGACCAAGTTACAGTTGAGGATGAAAGTAAGAAAGAGAAAGTGGAGGAAAGTGGAGAAAATGTGGATCAGAAGACCGGAAATGACTTTGTGAATGTTGACCTGAAAGCACCTGGAGCTGACTCAGCTTTGTTAGACTCAGATTAATTTAGTGTTGTTTTCGTTAGCTAGACTTAATCAATTTCTGCTGTAATATGTGAAGACTATCATATACAGACAGACATCCAGCCAGTGTATACATGTAAGCATATAGCCTGAGTACCTGTTAGATAATCAGCATAAATGTTGTCATGATTGCGATGGTGAAATTTGTATGCATGTTGATTTGGAAATAGATAAATTGAGTGTAATAAAAGAAATAAAGGATTTTTTATAGTAGAGATATCATTCTTTATTCTCTGAAGAAGAAAAGGTGTACAGTTCTTACATGACATTCAAATAAATTGGATTTTTACTTATATATGTGCTATGCATCAACATCCATATGACATGCAAGAGTTTATTTGTTTGGCAACTAAATGCATTCAAACCTGTTTTAATGGCAATTTATTACCCTGACAATGCAAAGAAAAAAGGTATATGTACGTTTTTCATCTATATTTGTGGGCCACTTGTGAAAATTGCATATTATGGCCTGCATTATTGGTGTAATGAATATACCATACAAGTGTTTATTTTAGTATGACACAAAAATAGTGGGTTCTTTTTTCGTTAACAGGCCTATGGGTCTTAATGGTTACCTGAGCATCACACAACAACGAAAACACCTCAATTAGAAGTGATGCATGTTGATCTTTCATCTGAATACGGAAATTGTCATTTTGTTGGATATTCATGATCTAAAATGATAGATCTATTAATTTCTTTTGTTTCTCCATAACAAAGTTATGGTATGGACATGATTTCTTTAACTCTTTTATCAATAAACTTGATCTTTGCCAAATGACCATGATTAATTTGCAAGGTCATAACACACTGATTGGTCATAAGCAAACAATGTGCCAAATATGAGGTTCTGCATTCTCACCATAACAAAGTAAATATTTTTAACATTTTATTTTACTGCTGACTTTGGCTGCTTGATCTAATCCAAGATCATATGACACTGTCTCCTACTAAACTACCAGTAACTTTGACCTTAGCCAAACCACCTTGGTTCAAGATCATGAAACAATAAGTGGTCATCGACAATCTCTGTGTTATGTACAAATGTATGTCTATATTTCACAGGTGTGATACAGAAAATATATCTGGTAATGAGTAAACTTTAAATGTGAACTTTTAATGTTTCTCAAAGTTACGACCCTTGCAGACAAAAAGTAGGATAGAAAGACAAAACAGGGACAGCCAGACAGATACTTTTTATATGCATGTACTAACTATTCCCGATCTTTGTGCGGTCTATAACTTAGCTGGTTTATGAGAAATTCAGGGGTGAAGATGATTTTCAAAGATAAAACACATTTTCCCTACATGTACTTGATTTATATAGCCATACCCTGGGAGCTGAGCCCCTGACCAAAGAACCATGAATTTCACAAAATTCTACTTATTAAACATGCTGTTGCAATGACATAAATGTACACATAGTTTTCTTATGGGAAGTTTCAAGCTTTTACACTCTAATTACTTTACAATTGATTACCACTATCTAAATTAGCATTGGATAAAAAGACATACTGTGGAATATCATTTGATACTCGTCAGAACTTGAGAAATGTTTTTGACTATTTGTCAATGATAGAACACATTCAGCATTCAGTATTTGATTTACTTACCAGTAAGTGGACAAATGAGAAGGAGGATTTGACAGGACACATCTCCCAGCCCTCGTTCTCCAGAAACATTCGCAGCTCCTCCATTCTGTATCTATTAGAAACATTGTAACAGAAAGCATGTGTTATTGATTCTTTCAGAGTGAAATCCATCTTCATAGAAGTACTTGACAAGAGATTTAAATTTTATGTGTTTTATCTGTATTAATCAAGGAAAGAATTTATTAATAATAGCAAAGTATATTTTGGTAAAAATACATTTTTGTACAAGATAAGATAAGTTTTATTCCAATTTTGGGCCCAGAGGGCATAACAGCAAGACAGTTTATAAAGAAGGAAATTTCAAAAAAGAAAGAAAGTTTACAACATTAACTACTGGTTACATAGACTGCAAACTACATGTGGATGTAGCATGTTGGGAAAACGAGTACATACATAATATGAATTGCTAATCATGTGTATACACAAGTAAATGGACAGTATCAGTATTATACCAACATATGAATAATAAGCTATAATGATTTTTGCAGTTTTAAAGCATCACTTCTTTTTCTGAAAGTTTGCACTAAATATTCACTCAATTTGACAAATGGACAATCAGTAAGGAAATGAAATTCATCTTCTACACAATTAAGGATACATCATTCACATATTCTTTTGTTTCTTTCTAAAGAAATCTTCTGGCCAGAATTGGTTTTTGTAAATTCATATCTTCCTCTTTCAATTCGAAGGTCATGTGCACTAATTCGAAATCTACAAAGAGTTTTTCTTAGTTCTAGGGATTCTAAAAATATATAACTTTCCATAGTAAAGTTTTCTTTATACGAAAAATATGTTGTGAGTTTTCCTGATTTCTGACCCTCTTCACGTCTTTTTGACCAGTAAAGTAAAAATTGTTTCCGTACCTGATTCTTCATTTGTTTTTTGAAAAATGAGAATTTGAGATTTTTACAATTGGGTAACAAAATGCCCACTTTTTTCCTAAAATAACTAATGTTTTTGTACCAACAATTTATATTATATGAATTCAGATTGACATTCTCTGTATAAGCACTGTTCACAGGGATGATTCTGGGCAATTCTCAAGTCTATGCCAATATAGTAAAATACTTTGGATTATAGAGCAGAACATAGGATATCTACCCAATTCAGAGATTATTGCAATATTAGTACTTCTTTTACCGGCACCCAGTAGATGTTTA
The DNA here is from genome assembly GCF_947568905.1 of Ostrea edulis. Lineage (NCBI taxonomy): Eukaryota > Metazoa > Mollusca > Bivalvia > Ostreida > Ostreidae > Ostrea > Ostrea edulis. The sequence goes on from NC_079169.1 coordinate 85,195,156, forward strand.
CAAAACTTAATATTCAGGTTTTCTACCTCCCAATTTTTAAAGATATCATATAAATCTCTGTCTTTTTCCAGCATGTGTGCTGAAAGTGTTCCCCATATCTCGCAGCCATACAAGGCGATGGGTTTTACCATATGGTCAAAAAGATGCAAAAATGTTTTAATTGGTGGATCGATAGATTTGATGTCTTTATAAAGTTTGAATGAGGCCTTAAGAGCTTTATTGTATAGATCTGATTTTGCTTCCTTGAATGAACCACAGGAGGATAATATTACTCCTAGATATTTATATTTGTTAGTACATTTAATACATATGTTACAGAACACAAAATTTTCTTTGTACATATTATGCATGATCTGCACTAAGTTATATTATAATCCAATAACAATTTATTTCTATAATTTTATTCATTAAATGATTAAGTTTCTGGAATAAATTTTATTAACTGCTAATGATATCACACTGTTTCCTGTACTAAGTTATGCTATTGAAAATTTGTGTGCTACAAACACAATTAGTCTTTTGTAATATAATCAATTCATATCAAGTCCTTAATGGTCCAAAGTTCTGTTCAAAGGTAAAGTGGGTCACAGGTCTATCAGTTGTAACTTCAAAATTGAGTTGTAGGCTGCTGTTAAGTGCAAGCATATGAAAGAATCCTCCATATATTGTACATATATACACCTCTCTCTACCTCCCTCCCCCTGTCTCTCTCTCTCCTCTCTCTACTTCCTCCCCCTCTCTCTCTCCCTCCCTCCCTCTCTCTCTCTCTTAATTCCTTCCCCCCTCTCTCTCCCTCCCTCCCTCTCTCTACCCCCTCCCCCCTCTCTCTCTGTATACAGTGTGACAGTCTAAAGGGAGACAACTCACTCTAATACTTGGTGTTCTAAACACTAATTGGATAAAAATTCAATATCTAGAAAACTGACACATTAGATTGGACCCCATCATAGTGCCTGACAGATGGATAGATGAAAATCTCCCCAAGGAAGCGTAATATATCATGTGCCATAAAACCCGCTGATGGATGAATGGACAGACTGATGGACAGAAACCTGAAAATCAAATGGACTCTTCCTCTGTCCAATTGGAGTATTATGTATAAACTTTAGGAAAAGTTTCTTTTGTAATCTCAAGTTATTGCTTTGCTGTTATCTATTAAGAAATTCCAAGTCCCATAACTTCATAATGACAAAGTTGATAAATTTGAAAATGGAAAAGGACTCTTCTTTAAATTTTAAGACAAATCTTCTCAAGTACTCTCAAATTATTGTGTGCCATGAAAAGTGCTATCAACTTATCAATATTAAAATAAAATGAAATCTTATAACTCTCTAATGACAAAGCCTATGATTCTGAAAAATGAAAGGGGCCTTTTTCTGCCTAATCCAAGTATTATGTATAAAATTTATGAAAATCTTCCTAAGGAAATTGAAGTCATCACATGGCATAGACGGTGCTGACGGATGGACTGATGAACAGAGTGATTACTACAGCGCACCCTCTAAATGGCGGAACCCTAACTATATTTAGAATTTAATAATGACGACGACATTCAAAAGAAATTACAGTATATTGGTGATAGTTACCTGTGGTGATTTTTAAAGTAGTTGAGACTCTGTTGCTTCAGTGAGTCCTGTAGACCCTCTGACTTGCTTCGACAAAATTCTTCTCCGATCTCTATCATCCTAGTAAAAAATCAGAAGAAATTTAATATCAGCAAAAAAATAAGACAACAAACTTTGTCGTACATGGATTCACTTTGATACAAGAGGTTCATGGACCACATAGCTCACCTGAGTCACCTTGGCCCATATTTCAAGATTTTCCCTAAATGTTTGCATGTAAAACTCGATCCCTATTGTGGCCCCAACCTACTCCTTGGGGCCATGATTTTTACAAACTTGAATCTGCACTATGTCAGGAAGATTTCATGTAAATGTAAACTTCTTTGGCCTAATGGTTCTTGAAAAGAAATTTTTAAAAGATTTTTCCTATATATTTATGTAAAATTTTTGATCCCCTATTGTGGCCTCATCCTACCCCCAGGGGTCATGATTTTAACAAACTTGAATCTGCAGTTTGTTAGAAATCTTTCAAGTAAATTTGTACTTTCCTGGCCCAGAGATTTTCATATCTATATAAATAGATAATATTATATACATATGTGTGTATTTTTGACAGTTTTGATCCCCTACTGTCCCCATCCTACCCCTGGGGGTCATGAGTTTAACAAACTTGAATCTGCACTATGTCAGGAAGCCTTCATGAAATTTCAGCTCTTCTGGCCCAGTAGTTCTTCAGAAGATTTTTTTTTAAATGACCCATCCCTATTTTTGTAATTTTCTATGACCTTTCCCTATTTTTGTAATTTTCTCCCCTTTGAAGGGGGCATGGCCCTTCATTTGAATAAACTTGAAAGCCCTTCACCCAAGGATGCTTTTTGTCAAGTTTGGCTCTGGAGAAGAGGTTGAAAATGTAAAAGACAACAGTGGCCTTTGAGAGCAGTTTTATCTCCGTAATTCACACATGGCTTTGCTTGTATCAAGATTCTCTTTGATGGATGGTCCTTCGTTTATATGTCTGAATCAAAGTACGTCTATCTGACCATGCTAACATGCTTTATTCCCCGGGTATGGATACTTTCGCTTTCATGTGCACTGCCATTACAATAAACAAAACTTTTTGGTTAATAGATAGGTCACGGCAGGAATATTCCTCAAAAAGTACAGTCATTGGGAAAACAAAATCTAAAAACCGATTGGAATAAAATTTTCACAATCAAGCACTTAGAATTTGCAGACAATTGATGATTGGAACACCACTATGCCTTTGATTCTAGGGGCATAAAAATCTATTTAATGTAATTATCAATCTATAAATATTTTTACTGATCAGAATCCAAACCTGTTGACTAGATCCAGAACCCGGATGAATTCTTCCAGTTTGAATCCAGACAGATCTGTGCCTAAAACAAACATCTTCACTTTGGACTGAACATCTTGCCAAATTCGACTCAACCCATGTTCCAACTTTTGTTTAATGTAGTGCTTGTTGAAGTCTGCCTGTGCTTTGCCATCTGTCAATCAAAATAAACTGTCTCCATGAAGAACATGTATATATTATTTTAAATATACCATATCATGGGTATCTCCTGCAGTCGTCCATTTTTTAGTGGAATTTGCAGATATGAAAAATTCGCAAAAATTACAATCGTAAAAAATATCGACACTTATAGGTATAAATCGGTGTAATGCAACACAGAAATTGAAAACGCAGAATATAATTTAATATCTTTTGGTGATCGGATCGCATGAAATTCCACCCACAGAAAATATGCATACCCATTATACAGTATATGTATATATACTCCTTTTCACTACAAACATGTCCATTGACTGAGAAAATTCTTACAAACTTTAAGTCAGAATGAATCCAATTTGAATCACCTTCTGTTTCCTCTGAATCTTCTTCATGTTCTTCATGCCAACACATCGTCTTGTGATAGCTCTTCATCACCTCCCATAATGCTTTGCTCAGGTCAATTAAACATGGTGTAAAGCTTTCTTGTGTGACATTCTGCAGAAAACAAACTTTCTTTTAAACACTAAACTACATAAAACAATTACTTGTGCATGCAGACAGACTACTAAACTCCCACACTCTGCAATATAATGCAGTAGCAGACAAAAACCAAATGACGCATTTTGTCAGCCCCCCAGTTCTATGAGTCACTGGTTCTGAGAAATGGTGACCCTGGAATGATTTTGAATTTAAAGGTCTGTGTGAGAGACTCCAAATGCAAAAATAATCAGCATTAACTTTACAGACCAGACATAGTATACATAGCTGTAACCATCACACTACTTTCAGCTGATGTTACCAATGGTTCTTCCTATCTACATAACTGTGTATTCCATAAAAAGAGGCCAGGACTTTATACCTCCTGTACCTTACATAAATCTGTGTACTGTCTTTTGTGGAAGTTGAAATTCGTACTTCCTGTACCTTACATAAATCTGTGTACTGTCTTTTGTGGAAGTTGAAATTCGTACTTCCTGTACCTTACATGTACATAAATCTGTGTGCTGTCTTTTGTGCGAGTTGAAATTCATACTTCCTGTACCTTACATAAATCTGTGTACTGTCTTTTGTGCGAGTTGAAATTCGTACTTCCTGTACCTTACATAAATCTGTGTACTGTCTTTTGTGCGAGTTGAAATTCGTACTTCCTGTACCTTACATAAATCTGTGTACTGTCTTTTGTGCGAGTTGAAATTCGTACTTCCTGTACCTTACATAAATCTGTGTACTGTCGTTTGTGGAAATTTTCTCGCCCTGTTCCGGAGCACAGCTCCACATAACCTAAAACAATCTGGAATGCTGTGTTATGAATGGCACTCGTGAAATGCATATGAAGTTGGTCCATGGCTGTCTGCAAAGAAATAAATATGCAGTATGAATGTGAGGTAGAAAGCATTGCAATTCTTAAGAATGCAATATGTTCGCATCATTTGAGTAAATTAATAAATATAGCTGTCAAACTGTAACAACTATAATAAAACTATAAACTATAAAAATTCTATAATTTCAGGAAACCACCTGACAATACAAAATTCACACCTGAGTTTTTCCTAGAAGTCTATATGCTGTTTGGACTTTTTCATAATGAGCCTCATCAAAATTGCTGCAGGTTTTCGATAATGCCACATCAATTTGTTCCTCTATCATAACAAGGGTGTCCTGTAGTTTAGAGTTCAACTCACTGAAAATAAATCCGTCGGACATTAACGGCAGATGTAGTCAAAGGCAATTCTAGCAGTAATCCAGGGACAGTTGATTCATATAACCACAGAAAACGTATGCTCAAATTGCGATATATATGTAGATACAGTCCATGTATGTCCATGTATTATGGTAGTCTAGGTTCATGCACAGATATTTCTGAATTTTTACACTCTTCTTCAAGAAATATATAACTATATGCATTCTATTCTAGAACTGATGCCCATATTTTCATTCATTTTTTCACTTATAAACAAGTTCCATGGACTTCCAGTGCTTTTCATTGTTGAGTAAAAAATCCAGAACCAAGAAGTCTCCCAGACAGAGGGCTTGAGGAATTCTAACCCCCGATATACCTGCCTATCTGACAATGTTTATGTTTTTACTGACCTTATACAGGTGAAATGTCTGTAGGTGCTAGCTGCCTTCTGACATTCAAGACAAAGTTGGATGGCCCCACAATAATCCTCCTCCTAGAAAATTGTAACATACAATGAACAAGATATCATCAAGATAGCCCTAGAACACAAGTGTAACAGAATGAACAAGTCTACAATGTGACGTACCCAGTACACAATCGCCATTACCCTTCCCTACAATTTATAGCAAGGTGCAAAGTCCACAAATGGAACCTTTATAATGTACAGAATCAAGGCCAAAAAATATTTAATTATTCAATTCAAACTAATATTGTCAAAAATATATGAGGGAGGGCATTTTTTAAACATAAAAACAGACAAGAATTTTTTTTAAAATTCAAAACTCATGACGTTTAAACAGTTCAAAAATAGAGCAAGCATTGGAAAAACCTCCCACAATATGCCATAGCAGAATAACATTGGGTCTTTTCACATCTGTACAGATATTAACACCCGCCATCGTGTTGAAATATTTGGAGCTACATAACCTCACTTACCACTTGCAAAATCTTAAGTGTTTATGCAAATGTTAGGATGACCCAGATCTAGTCAAACATTTTACTGACAGCAGTATCTAAAATGTGATTGGGATTCTGGATTTTTATTTTTTGCATTGTAGGAACGTATGAGAAAAATGTTATTTTATTCATTTAAGGAAAAAAATAGTTAATGTGCATTGTTTAAACAGATGCAGGCTAACCTGAGAACCAAGTAATTAAGTTTTTAGGCCTAACTATGCATGTCCATGTATTACAGTGCCCTCAACTTGTGCAGGGATATTTGTGAATTTTTACACTGGTTTTCAAGAAATATATAAGTGACTGTATGTGAAATTTAACTTTTTCATTTTTCATTTATTGAAACTTCATTATATACATTGTATGTTTGCATTTTGGTATCTCGAACATTGATATCTCAAATTCCATGAATACAACATGAAAGGTCAAGATAACGAACAGTAATCAATCTCATAACTCCTATAGATAAGGAATACAAAATAGAGAGTTGGGCAAACACGGACCACTGGATATACCAGAAGTGGGATCAGATGCCTAGGAGGAGTAAGCATCCCCTGTTGACCGGTCACACCCTTTCTATGTTGAAGCGAGTTGGAAGTCCAATTACATTTTCTTTATGTATTTTAACCTCAATATTTCAAACCCTCAGATATCTTGAATTTTTTCCTTGGCCACACAGAGTTTAAGATAACGAGGTTTGACAGTACATATACTATACTTTACCTCCATCAGTTCTCGTAGTCTCACATCCGTTCTTTGCTGCAATGAAAAGTTTTTAAAATCTACATGTATATTGATGTAACAGTTATTGATGTTTTCAAATTCCAATTTAAATTTGTGAAACATTTCATACTCCAATGGAACGCACCAGTGTTTTGATGGTCCTTAGGGACTTTAGCAGGCTGACCAGTTGTTGCCGCTTTCTGTAACTGGCTAACATGTTCAGACTGGCTGCGGTGAAGGTATTCCTGGCAACTGATAGCTGGCTGATAATGAAATATATAAATTCTGTAAAAATACAAATGCTCAAATCATAGGAAAAGTGTAATTGCGGTTATAAAGGGCTATGGCAATCGGGTGAGAACTATCTCATCAGTTTTAATATTGGTTGATAAATATTGGATAAATTTAAAATCAACCCCATCTTTTATTACATAATGTCAAATCATACAGGCAAGCAGAATTACACTTGTTTTGAAACTAGATGACAATTTCTAATACCTTCCACAAAGCTTACAAATTGACTCCTCTGAATGACCTCAGTTCAAAGTCTGCAAATTTGAAATACTTGCAAATGAAAGTTATTGCTCAGAAGATACTATATAGTCCCTATCTCACTGACATTGATGAAGACCTTGACACATTTTGAGATCATAAGCAGATTTTGTGGTAAGTTTGATACAAGAAGGAAAAGACCTTAAAGCTATACGACCTGTCATTTTGGTGTTGAAAATTGTGATTTACTACATGTATTTCAATGACAGGAAAAATAAGGTTTATAAACTTTTGCTATCAATATTTGTGTTAACCTATCCAGAGGCTCTGAATGAGGCAAAATTACATTAATGTTTCCCGTACAAAAAAACACACATGAAGAGATAGACCCTGCATTGGCATGCATCCCGAGATATACACTAATTAATACACCAATTGAGGAGGAAACACACTTATCATAGGCTGTCCTTACGCTTGCATCTACAGATGTACACACAGACAAATGGATAGACACATGAACTTGGTCATTCCATTATAACCCCATACCATGTCATTGCAGGGGGTAGAAGTGAAAGGAAAGCCATCACAAACACACCTTCTTCCGTTTGCACAGATAACACTCGCGTATTGCAGAGTCTTCTGAAGGTCCATCACTCTTTGAAGTTCCTGAGCGTAAGCAGGGTGGTTCTGCAAAACCAGGTCTGACACTTTCTTAGATACCTACAGGAAATGATCAACAGAAGTTAACGATAACGTCTTTCCCATCAAGAATTTCTAAATATGAATTCAGTTAAAAATATCTCGAGTCTTACAACTTGTAGTTGTTTTCGAAGTCGTATTCTGTCTAAATCAATGTCGCCCAAATCCAGGACTTCTGGTTGTTTCTGAAAATACAACGTATTTTGCACATTTGTACCTTCTGACAATAAAGAGCAGATGACACCATACAGTACATAATGTTTTAGATTAGTACATACCCTTTATAATGTAGATGACAGTGTATTCATCAACTCAGAAGTACAAGTATTTTACATGTTTTCTTTCAGTATAAGAAAAAAATTATCAACTTACCCTCAGTTCAAAATGGCTGGTGTCTATACCTTCTGTGTTGTAGTAAATTTTCTCAATGCTGTCCAATATCTCTTGTTCTTCATGAGGATTACTTGGCTTTACTTGCTGAAAATCAGAATATTTGATATAACAAATGGTTACATTCTAAATATTTCTAAAATGAAATATCTTTTCTTTGACTAATCAATTCAACTGCATGTTAAGATTCAACTAGCATTGAAAACGTTTTTTTTTTTGTTTTTTTTATTTATTGACGTCTTGAATATTGGACTACTGTCTGAGCTCCCTTTGTTAAGTCAATCAATGGTTCTTTCTAACTTTTATCATATTTCTAAATTCATTAGTAATTACTGGAACATAAGTTCAACTATAGAAGAAATACCATCCTCTTCTAGGGTTATCAGACCCTTTTAGAATTTTTAGTTCTGCTCTAATTTATTGATTATACAAACTTTGCCTAGCTTTCCCAAAGAAATCAATCAATCAATAATCTTGTGTTTGATTTTGAAATGATTTACAATCTTTAAAACAAAATTCAAAGTTGGATATTGAACCTACTTTGATTTAGCATTCAAAGGCATTTATAAATAAATATATTTCCCTCTTAATAAATGTTTCTAAAATTAATCAACCAAACTATTAAATTAAATCTATTAAATATATGTTATGATCGATAGGTGATTCCCAACACTAAAAAATATGTATAATAAATAACAATAACCCAGGGGATCTTAAAGCTACGCAGTACCCCAACCCCAAATTCAAAAAGTAATCAAATATATAGGGCAAAATTTATAACTATAGGCTTCAAAGCAAATATGTACAGCAACCCTAAAACAAAAGCTAGAAACTGTGTAAAATGTCTGTACCTTGTATTTCGTAACAACAGGTCCCCCAGAGAAGGAATCATGGTTAATGACCTCCTCTGTGGAAGATGCTACCGAATCCTGAAATCAAAGATGACATACTTCTGTACTAATGTTCAAGTTTTCTTTAAAAAACATAGAACTCATGACTTGCATTTACATGAAGCATAAGAAAAACAAAGAGCCTATGAGCCTAATCGCTCACCTGAACAGTTGTATTTTTCCTACATAAAAGATTAAAACTTGATGTGGAAGTTTTGAGACCCGTCCATGTTAGTTTCCTTTAGAGAACTCTTGTACACAGTAAGGGCGAAACAATTCGTTTAAATGTGGGAATGAGACAACTTCTCATCACTACACAATTGAATGTATATGGTAAGATTCTCACTCACAGTTTCATCACCTGAATTTGATTAATACACCAACCAAGTAAGTAATAAATATACAGGGAGTAAATAAACTCATGAAATTCTTATTATATCAAATTATTTCCCTGTTCATTCATACCATATCTATAATATTATTGTTTTTATGTTCTCATTTTAGTAAAACATTTCTTTCATGCATTTCCAACATTAACATCTTTATAAATAAGCTGTTTTTCACAGTTATATAATTTTCCTCACTGACTGTAGGTGCGCTTTGTCCTACTCACACATTCAGAATAGCACTAAATGCACCTTCCTACACAGAAAACCTCTCATCTCGAAACTTGTGTATTATGGTTCCACCCCAGACCTAATCTCAGCGAGATTCGTCGAGGCTGGATATTTGGACTGACGCCTCTTCCGAATCTCAGACCAGTGTCACATAAAGTGATTCGGGAAATCTTGCTTGAACTTCGGCCGCTTGTTGCGATTAAAATGGGTTAAATTGAATTTCTTGTCCGCTTCAACTTTTCGTCTCAGACATCCTATTAACTCTCTATCACAATGAAACATGCATTTCTTACCTTTACAAGGTGTAAATCCCACAGTAATTCAAGTTGGCTATTTTCGAAGCCATTGCAAACGGCCACCATTTCATATTTTACCTTCTCAACAGTGAAGAGTTCCGATATACTTCTTCATGACATTTTGTACTATGATTGAAAATACAGAACTTACTGGTTGACAATTACTTTGTACAAAGCATTTAAGCATACAAATTAAAAGCAATAAAAGGAGAACTGTGTAATATTTAATCAATCTATTTGAAGGCATCCTAAACTATCGGAACTCTTCAGTGTTGAGAAGGTAAAATATGAAATGGTGGCCGTTTGCAATGGCTTCGAAAATAGCCAACTTGAATTACTGTGGGATTTACACCTTGTAAAGGTAAGAAATGCATGGTTCATTGTGATAGAGAGTTAATAGGATGTCTGAGACGAAAAGTTGAAGCGGACAAGAAATTCAATTTAACCCATTTTAATCGCTACAAGCGGCCGAAGTTCAAGCAAGATTTCCCGAATCACTTTATGTGACACTGGTCTGAGATTCGGAAGAGGCGTCAGTCCAAATATCCAGCCTCGACGAATCTCGCTGAGATTACCCTAGATCCAGTATATAGTCACGTTGTGAACAAAACTATCTATAAACTACATGAGGTTGCTTGCATATCACTTGGACAATTTGCATCCCTACAGTTTTTGAGAAGATTTTTAAACAATTTTCCTATAAATTCCTAAGAAAAACTTACATCCTTTTCGTGGCTCCACACTGAACCACATGCACACAAAATTACCGTATTCATGAATTCATTGATCTGCAGAGCAGAGATAACTGAAGGTAATTTTAAAAGTCTGTACCCAATTTTTGTGCAATATGTTTCACTTGCTAATAGCATTTCAAGGAAGTTGCATTTATTACAGGAAAGGCCTTTAAGGGTAAACTTAATAGATGTCCCACCTTAGCCCTTGGCAATGTAATAAAAAAATTTTAAAAACTTTTGAGTTTCACGACAAAATTAATTTCTCATTTTTGAAATTCAAATGACTTTTGAGAAGATTGTAAATGTAGACTTGTAAAATAGGAAACCTTCAAATACAGAGTTATATTCATTACCAGTCATCATTCTGAATATATTCAGGATCACTACCGAGTAAATTCGAACGTATGCAAAATTTTTACTCAAATTACTTCTGCATTCATCTCAACAACCAAAAAAAAAAAACTAGTTACATTACCTGCTTTTTAAGAATTGATTTTATCCTGGTCTTTAAATCCATTTCAGTGGCCAATCCTCACATGTTAACAACTTTAATAATTAATTTGTGTTGACAAACTGGACACCTAGGAGCAGATAACTCACCCGGAAATGTCGAGAGTTATCGTTCTTGTTCACTGAAAACTTGCATCGACAGTAAATTCAGTTGAAAATGATCAGTGACAGCGACGAAGACGACGTTGCAATTACAGAGAAATATGTAAAAAATAATGACGCTTTAAAGAGATTCGGTTGGGCAGGTAATGAATTGATATGAAACTTTACAAAAATTAAGAGGTTTTGATCTTGGCGATTCAAAAGAGGAGGGAGATCATGATCAAGTAAAATTTAGATAGCAAATACAAGTCTCTATAAGATCATATAAGACAGTTTTACTTTGTATTTCTGTTTATATAAGATATAATAACTTATAGAATTGACATAGTAGTTAAAAATGCGTAGGGGAAATATAGATCTATCTATTACAAAATGATTTTTAGTTTTACATGTTTTAACTAAGATATTTTTAGGATGAGTAAATTATACGTGAGTTCTATTTTTATCAGTATTTCATAAGTATTCTGATTATACTTTTTGATGCAGTCCATATGCTACTTCAAATATTTTTATTATTCATGCAACCGTGTATGGACGTTGAGAGTGTAATTTCAAATGATCAGTATATAGTCGTAATATAATAAATTTCAGCTGTATCAAGTCCAATGTTTCTACAAATTTCAATGCTTAATAAAAACACTGTCAAATTTTTGTATATACATGTATGTATTCCTGATAAGGATATCTGACATGCCTTATTTTAACAGAAAGTACATAGTTTTAAACTGTTTACAAAAAAAACTGTACATGCATGTAACTTGGCCATCTATAATCATTATTCAAGTGACAGTCAGACATCAATAGTAAACAAGGATGTTGTAGTAAGAACATAAAGTGTTTGAGACTGTACAAACTTGTGCAAAATGGTTTATTTGGTGTGTAGTGGTCATACAGGTTCTATTGCCAGTGCCCAGTTAGCTCAGTTGGTAGAGCACCTGACTAGAGATTCAGGGGGCCCAGGTTCGAATCCCAGTCTGATCCATTGCATTTTCTCCCTTCCTTCTACATTTGGTGCCCTAGACCACCCCTGGATTTGCAAGTGAAAGTCCTGCCAGGGGCAAAAAGAATCTGGGTTGATGTCATTAGGTGTGAAGACATTAAGAGGGAGGAATGTAGCATTCAGATGGGTTCGATCGCCAATTTCTAGATATCTCAACTGGTAGAGCACTTGACTAGAGATTCAGGGGGCCCAGGTTCGAATCGGGGTCAGGTCCATTGCATTTTCTTCCTTCCTATTACAGGTGCTTAATCTATCAACAAACTTTTACAACCGTGTTTTCTGACTCCACGTGCTTCACTATTTTAATGGAAGTGGTGCACTATGTGCAGGAGTTCTAACATCTAAAAAGTATGTTTATGGTGTTAACAGTATTTATTTATGAATTATCTTTACATTATTTTCTTTTCAATTACCTAAATATTTGTTAAGGGCTTATAATTTGGGGAAAGTTGAAAACTTCCAGAGGTCCATCACAAATGACATCATCGTTATTAGTACTGTTATTGGGTTTAATATTAATTTTATTGACTTGCTTATGATATCTGGTAGGTTGTGATTGGGGTAAACAGTAAATTTATTTTTTATGTCTGGCACTCAGAAATTCTACAAAGGCAGGTTTGTCTAAACTTAAATGCTCGAGCAAATTAAGGGATTAGACAAAGAAAGCTGATCGCGTTAAGAACGGGGATATGACATGAAATTATACACAAATGTGCCATTATGTTAACCTGATGGAATGAGATTCATGTTGCAAGAGGAGACATTATTGTGTGAAGAAGTGGAAAAATCAATGGTGGGCAGGGAGATGTAGTTGTTGAGCTTGAGACTCTTGCAGATGGATTCAACAGCTGTCAGATATTGTTCAAATAGCTGCCATATGCGGTGAAAAGTCCATTGATATTTACACGAATACACAAGCCGTGCAGTATTTATGTGAATCCAAACAGTGCAGTATTTATGTGAATCCAAACAGTACAATATTTATAGTACAATATTTATGTGAATCCAAGCAGTACACTATTTATGTGAATCCAAGCAGTACAATATTTATAGTACAATATTTATGTGAATACAAGCAGTACAATATTTATGTAAATCCAAACAGTACAATATTTATAGTACAATATTTATGTGAATCCAAGCAGTATAATATTTATGTGAATCCAAACAGTACAATATTTATGTGAATCCAAGCAGTGAATGACTGAAGATGCTTTTAAAGTAACAGGATTACATTTGAAGGTGGCATTCTGAAGCAACATGGTCAGCCTCTGGAGACAGTTAGTGCTGAAGAGGACCTGAAAGCAATTTGTGAAGTTGTTGCATTAACCTCAAAACTATTTTTAATAAGATATGATATTCAAAACTTTGATGTTCCAATTTTGATACATGTTTGATCAAGATTTAATCTTGTAAAAAGTTTGGGGGATTTTTGACCCCAATAAGTTATCAAAGAAACTGTTTGAATAGGCAAATCTATCAAATTATAAACAAGAAACATTAGGCTAATTGAAAACTGTGTTAGGTGTATAGTTTAATATGCAGCTCGCAGTGCTATTTCTGATGTTATCAGTTTGAGGGATTTTACAAGAGGAAGTTTTATCATGAAAGTGTAATGCTTATTCCTAGCTTAACATGCTCTAGACTAGTGTAAAGTCATAATCTGAACCCCTAGTTTGCAAGAAAGTAATATCTCTCATAAATATGAGACTTGTTTCATGTTCATTTAGTTATTGAATAAAAGAGACTCCGATAATGGCATTCAGTTTTTGTTGAGTCTCGGTATTGGGCTCAAGATGGCATGTATTTCTAAATCTCAAACTTTTGATAAAGTTCTAGAGTTTTTTAATGATCGTTGAATATCTATACATGTACTAAGAAGAAAATATGATTTTCAAGTATCGGAGGTACTTTAATGATTTTTCTGTCATGAATACCCTGGTATATACATGTACTACATCTCAGTTCTTCAAATTTTGTAATTTCTCATTTTAGATGATATTGAATGGTCAGAAAATATAAATATTAAAATTATTGTGAAGTACCCCCTTTTTTTTTTTAGCTTTTTAAAAGCAACAGAAGTAAATCTAATACTCGAAGGAGAAAGAGAAGGTGATTAACCTTGAAATTATGAAAATATGTCCAGAATGTCTAAATTTTCCATTTGATATACTTTCCCCGCCAGTTTTCATCTTTATCAGTTACTTAATTAAAGTGACACTCATTTTGAATTTCTAACATAATTACTGATGAATAAAAAAATTGGAGGTTACTCTACTTTTCTGTTGTGTTGAGAACTTTCAAATATTGATCACTAGGGATGGGTGAAAATCATTTTGTTTTAAAACAAGTTAATCATTATACCCCCCCCCCCCCCCCCCCCCCACAACAAAGTTGGTGGAGGGGGGGGGGTACTGGAATCGGGTTTTCTGTCCGTCTGTAGATACAATGGTTTCCGGACTCTAAAGCGTTATCCTTTCCACCTACCGTCACCATATCATACATATGGACTACCCATGGGATGAAGATGATCCCTATCGAATTCGAGGTCAAGTGCACTGGATATCAAAGTAGCAATATAGTTTCTGGGCTCTAAAGCGTTATCCTTTCCACCTACAGTCACCATATCATACATATGGACTACCCATGGGATGAAGATGTTCCCTATCGAATTCGAGGTCAAGTGCACTGGATATCAAAGTAGCAATATAGTTTCTGGGCTCTAAAGTGTTATCCTTTCCACCTACAGTCACCATATCAAACATATAGACTACCCATGGGATGAAGATGTTCCCTATCGAATTTGAGGTCAAGCGCACTGGACATTGAAGTAGCAATATAGTTTCTGGGCTCTAAAGTGTTATCCTTTCCACCTACAGTCACCATATCAAACATATAGACTACCCATGGGATGAAGATGTTCCCTATCGAATTCGAGGTCAAGCGCACTGGACATTGAAGTAGCAATATGGTTTCCGGGCTCTAAAGCGTTATCCTTTCCACCTACAGTCACCATATCATACATATGGACTACCCATGGGATGAAGATGATCCCTATCGAATTCGAGGTCAAGTGCACTGGATATCAAAGTAGCAATATAGTTTCTGGGCTCTAAAGTGTTATCCTTTCCACCTACAGTCACCATATCTTACATATGGACTACCCATGGGATGAAGATGTTCCCTATCGATTTTGGGGTCCAAAGGTCAAGCGCACCGGACATTGAAGTAGCAAATACACACATTTAATTTCATCTCTTATAGAAGAGACTACCCAAGGTTTTGTCACGCCCTTTCTTTTTTACATTCAGGAAAGAGGTAATTTATACTTATTAACAACACCCTTTGAGAGATAGGGGTAAGCGGGGAGGGGGGGGGGGTATTCTTGGTGAGCAGTGCTCACAATACTTCTTGTTCATTTTAGTGGTTAATACTTAGAAGTTGAGGGAATGTTTTTGTGTATTTAATGCCACTTTTTCAGACCTGCCCCTTAGACATTACCAGCTATCAGGGGTAAACTGGCTGGTGGACTGTACAAAGAAAGGGCATGGAGCTATCCTTGGGGATGAAATGGGACTGGGTAAAACTTGTCAGGTAATTATTTTTCATGCTATCCTTGGGGATGAAATGGGACTGGGTAAAACTTGTCAGGTAATTTTTCATGTCAAAACACAACTATAGTAATAGAATCTACATTCAAAATATGCGGTCTTATTAAATGTATTAAATGAAAAAAAATGCGAAATACACATACTTCAATATTTTATACTTATTTATGATTAGAGTTAAACTGTATTATTATTAATAATAATATTTGCAAACAGAATTTGTTAAAGTTAACAGCATGTGATTTTAGACGATAGCCTTTCTAACATACCTGAAGAAGTCGAATCAACACAGTCTTGTCGTGTGTCCACGGTCAGTGTTAGAAAACTGGGGCGAAGAGTTTCATAGGTATGTATCATTGTCAAAGTGGAAAGCCGTTCACGACAGATAAGTCTAAATGGTAATGGCTTGCCATCCACCCCATTTCATGTTTTATTCTACCATCATATGTATACCAGAATCTGAAGTTTTTTAAAGGATTTCATGCACATTGCTATTTGATTTCTGCCTATTATGAGATTTCTAAAACAGCAGGATATTTGTTTAGAGAAAAAATAACATTCAAAGTGATAGATGTCGGATTTTGCAGGAATTTATTGTTCTTTTGGTTACTCCCCCAGATTTTCACCATCCTTGAAAATTCAGACATATGTTGGAGATAAAGACAAACGACATGAACTTGCATCTAATATAAAACGTGATCTAAAAAAGGGGAGAGAACCCTTTGATATACTTCTCACAACATATGAGGTAAACAACTTATTTATTTATTTTCTAACAAGGAATAAAACTAATGCAATATTTTCCTTACACTTGTGTGTTTCATATAATTCTGACTTGATGGATTTTCAGAATTGATATTAGTAAATAAAATATATGTACATATCAATAATTTTTTTAACCATGCTGAGAAATAAACATTAAAGACTTTTTTGTAAAAGTACCTATATTCGTTTGAGTAGTCAACATTGCATCAGAACAATACGGAATTTTTTGGGGGTAAAATTATTACTTCACATTATTGATGTCAAAGGGATGTAATGATGTACATGCATGATCTCATGTATAACTGCAACTTAATGTACCATTTTAAATTTTAGCTGTGCCTGAAAGACGATGCTTTTTTCTCTTCCATACCCTGGAGAGTTATAGTTGTGGATGAAGCTCATCGTCTGAAGAACAGTGAATCTTTGCTGTATCAAACATTGTCCGATGTAAGAACATTTGTAGTCAGTGTTCAACTTTAATGCCCGTCTGTCTGTTCGAGACCGACTAATAATCGGGAGGATTGATAAATGTAAAACATAATTTGACTGCAAACTTTATTGACCTCGCCCCAGTAAGAACAAAGCTTGATATTGCAGTGTACAATTCCTCTGTTTTCAGTGGGACATTGACTACAGAGTGCTTTTGACTGGGACGCCAGTGCAAAATAATCTGAGTGAGCTCTACTCTCTGCTCAGCTTCGTGGCTCCGAGAATTTTCAGGTTATCGGGCCAAGAAAAATTTGTTAACAAGTACAAAGATGTCGCTAAAAATAAAGGTAACCATGACAAATTCCATTTGTAATGTGATAGAATGTCAGTGTTGGAAATCAATTTAATTACATTGTAACAAATATAGTGAAATGATGAAATTTAGAAATATGACTTTTATTTATAAATTATTCAGTGTTCTTCTGTTATTCAAATGATTGATCATTGCGTTGTAGGTACCGTAAAGCTTGTTATTGTTGATTGATATGTTTGATTGTATATTGTTTAAAATCCCTCTCGAGAATTTTTCACTCATATGAAAATGTCACCATTGCCAGTGAAGGGCTGCAAAATTTAGGCCTATATTTGGCACTTGCAGCCTTTGAGCAGGAAGGGATCTTTATCGTGCCACACCTGCTGTGACATGGAGCCTCGGTTTTTCGTGGTCTCATCTGAAGGACCGCCCCATTTAGTCACCTCTTGCAACAAGCAAGGGGTACTGAGGACCTATTCTATGCCAGATCAAGTTTGTTATTAATAAATGTCTTGTTGTAGATAAAAACAAAAACAGATAAAAACAATTTCCAGGAATATAAGTTCTTCAAAATTATTTAGCAACAAAAATAATTTACTATTATTTTGACTCAGTTTTGCCAAAAAGAATAAACCCAAAAATTCAAAGTTTAAGGTAGTTTGAATGAATTTTCGCAGCAATAAAGCATGATTTTGCGTTCCGAGATCTGTTTTGCTGTTTGTTATAGGTAAATCAGAGCTTCACGAGGTGCTTCAGCCCTATCTCTTACGGAGGACCAAGGAGGCCGTCCTAAAAGACCTGCCCAAGAAGTCAGAAATTGTGATGTATCATGGGATATCTAAGGTCCAGAAAAAACTGTACAAAGCTATCCT
The DNA here is from genome assembly GCF_947568905.1 of Ostrea edulis. Lineage (NCBI taxonomy): Eukaryota > Metazoa > Mollusca > Bivalvia > Ostreida > Ostreidae > Ostrea > Ostrea edulis. The sequence goes on from NC_079169.1 coordinate 85,213,315, forward strand.
TACAAAAGATATCAGTAAGACTTCACTACGGGAATTCATTTGAAATGCATATATATGTAAAACATAATAGATGGAGATGTATATGTAAATGTTATAAATATAGATATACATGTATATGTATATGAATACATTAGTGAGATACAGATGTTTGTATGAATTTTAAGTTTGGGATTTTATAAGACGTATTCTTTTCTTATTCATCGGTCATTTGCATTTCAGGTGTTTTCGCAGACACAAATCGACCGGGAGGCGGATCTCCCAGACTCATGAATATTCTAATGCAGCTCAGAAAATGTGTCAATCATCCATACTTGTTTGATGGTCTGTACTGATTGTCTCTGTGTCTTCTGAGAAATACACAATATTACTTCTTTTTTACGTCAGCATATCTTGAGTTTTTTTTTTTATAAAACTTACCAGTACATGCACTACTAGATGAATTTTTGAAAGACGATGATTATGATGATGATTACGATGATGATTACAACAATGGTTACGATGATGATGTTACAGGTGTGGAACCAGAGCCCTTTGAGTTGGGAGAACACCTCGTTGAAGCCAGTGGTAAACTGATTTTAATTGACCAGTTATTGAATTACCTACAAAGCAATGGACACAAGGTTCTACTGTTCTCACAGATGACCCACATGTTGGACATACTACAGGATTACCTTGGATACAGAGGTAAGTTACCATAGTTACCAAAATCATCAAAGGAAGTCTATAGTGTGAAATCTCTGATGTATGAAGTATCACTCTCCTCTAGGAGATCTGTTATCAGAATTGTTGAAGAAGAAACTCCTTAGTCTGGAGATTTGTATAGAAAATAAAAACTTTGATGTCCTTTTATCATTGTTTATTTTCCTACAATTCTGATTACAAAGTAGTTTAATATTTTTTTTAACACGCACTTTGTGCACTTGTAGATGTACATGCACAGCCATTTGTAGATTGCTGTTTTTTAATATAGAGAAATTACAGGCAATTTTATCGCTTGAGTTCGAATTCACTATTAAAGATGAATTTAATAGTAAATTTGAACTGGAGCGATATAATTGCCCGTGAGAGAAATAAAAAACTTGTTAAAACTAAAATGTTAAACAGAATACAGCTATGAGCGTCTGGATGGATCAGTCCGAGGGGAGGAGAGGTTTCTTGCCGTCCAAAACTTTAACAAGAACACGGAGACGTTCGTCTTTCTGTTAAGCACCAAGGCAGGGGGTCAGGGCCTGAATCTAGTCAGTGCAGATACTGTCATTTTTGTGGACAGTGACTTCAATCCTCAGAATGATCTCCAAGCTGCAGCCCGGGCCCACAGAATAGGACAAACAAGGTATACACTTATACAATGATAACGATGAATTTCATTTCCAAAAAATTGCTAAATCTTTTTTACCACACAGAAAATAATATTTTATGCATTTAAGGACACTTAAATTGCTACAAAAAAAATGGATGCATAGGTTGATACTTTTTTTGGCTTATTCAGGTTGTAATTAATACATAATACTTGTATATTTTCTATGATGTTCAGAAATTGTGATATATCGCCCCTCCCTATGTAACATGTGATTCTCTTCTTAGTATTCACACTGTATTGGATGTAATTGAGAAATCATGGACAAAATTTGAATTCCATACATTATTTATTTATTTTATTTATATAGACATAAATTTGGGATCCATTTTTTGTCAGTTTTGTAAAATGTTTTGTTTGTAGCAAGTGGCCTTAATTAAGTATGTTTAGTTTACATGGGCAGTAATTCATTGTAACGCCATGGACTGTAAGCCAACTTTTATTTGCATGTGAGAAATTTTCACCATGTTCACAAAAACATCATTGCAAATATTGCGCATATTTCTCACCACATACCGGTCCTTTAATGTCTCTTGTAATTGTTTAAGATTACCTTGGTTGTGAAAATGAGTCCCCACAACCCAGTTCATCACTGGTAAATCGCAAAATAGTTCATCACTGGTAAATCGCAAAATAGTTTATCACTGGTAAATCGCAAAATAAAGTCGTCTTGAATAAAGGTTGGTTTACAGTACCGGTAAACAGATTGGATTTTTTCCCCAAAGTGAAATGTATTATATAATGGCCGGTATGTTTCGTTTAGACCGGTGAAGATAATCCGTCTGGTAGGAAGAAACACCGTGGAGGAAATCATTCTGAAGCGAGCAGAAGACAAACTGAAACTAACGGAGAAAGTGATAGAGGAGGGCGAGTTCTCCCTGGGGCTCAGTAAACAGTCTCTAATTGCTGACCAACATGTGCCAGTATGTGTAATTCTGAAAAGTCATTCAATCCTTAGAGATTCGATCTCATGTTTTACTTTTGTCCTTTTTGTCAACTATCATAATAAAAAAATGTTACTTGGGGAAATATATTTCGGTTTGACATAGATAATATCTTACACAAAAATTTTGGTTCCTAATGATTTTTCATAGTGAAATGTAAAATGTCAAATTCAGTGGAATGGAAGTTCCAAAATTACTCGTGTTCTGACTTTAATAGCACGTGTAGAGAATTACAATGCATGCACCACTGCTGAATAAAATGCTTTTATTTTTATAGTTTCAGGACCTCTTGATAAATAAATGTGGAATAAATTGGCTTATTTTGATACATCTTGATGTATAACTGTTTGATAAAATGGTTTATTTTTATAGTTTCAGGACATCTTGATAAATAACTGTTGAATAAAATGGTTTATTTTGATAGTTACAGGACATCTTGATAAATAACTGTTGAATAAAATGGTTTATTTTGATAGTTACAGGACATCTTGATAAATAACTGTTGAATAAAATGGTTTATTTTGATAGTTACAGGACATCTTGATAAATAACTGTTGAATAAAATGGTTTATTTTTATAGTTACAGGACATCCTGAAGTTTGGAGTAGACACTCTGTTAAATGATGATGATGCCACAGACTCAAACATTGACTTTGCTAAAATCCTTGGTCCTTCTGTCAGTGGTGAATGGCAGTTGGAAGAGGAAGCCTCAGCCAGTGTTGAACAAAAGGTAGGAGCTGTTGAAATTGTGATACATTTTATAGAAGCTTAAAATGTTGAACAGCAAACATTTGTATGCTGTTTTGGTAAACTTGTTTCTTGTAAAATACTAATTCTGATTTGACTGACGTGTTTTATTTATAACACAGGATGATGTGGAACTGGAGGAGGCGCCATCTAGTATGTACGAGTTTGAGGGGGTGGATTACACCAAGGAACCCTCAGCGGCTGACAAAAAGGCATTCGAGGACCTCCTTTCTAGTGAGTGCTGGGATCTGGGATTATTTTCTGTAGAGTATCAAAATAAGTAAAGCTGTGTTTAACCTTTATTTTTCAAAATTTTGAGAATGGGGTCAGGACGTTTAGAATACTGAATATTGAAACCATTATTTCTTCTTCAATTCGGTCGTGATTATAATGTTTGATGTGTGCAGTGCAGAAATGTGAACTCAGACAGTAGTAGTCCATCTGAATGATTGTTATTTATTCATATTGTTATAATTAATTACTAGTTAAACTGTACATGCCCTCCCTCCCCTGGAGGGCCCTTAATTGGTGAATAAACATATTATTATAATATTTAGTATGACTTACTAATGAAATCTCATTTTCTGATTTTACTAGGGCTAGTTTTTAGTAAACAAGCACTTGTAACTATCAGATAGTAAGTTTAATGCATATAATGTGAATTTTTATGATATCATTGCATAGCGGTTGGTCCTTATTATAATGAATCTAATTCCATTATTGATAGATTAGAAACTCATGTTTTTGGTACTACAATATTCGCTTAATACAACATTCTGAAAAATAAACCAGGCAGATATTTTTGTATCAGAAATAAATCATCTCTAGCCATCACAAAAATCTGTATACAAGAGTTGCCCATGTGATGCATAATTTTCATAACTTCTTTTGCTGAAGAGTTCCAAAATTTCATAGTTCTGACATTCTGTATCAAAATGAAATATAAAATCTGAGAAAATTTAATTCATCAACATTGCAATATTACATTTTTCTGACATTTTTTAATTTATTGCCTACCATATTGTCTGGTATATATGCTTCAGAACTGTAAATAATGTCCTATTTTACAGTCTGATTTAATTTCAAAATGAAGATATTGCTTGGAAAGCAAATCACAACTACCATACTTGGAGAACAATGTATTTTATTCATGATTTTCAGCTGAACAGCTGATAGTGGAGGAAGACTATTCCGGAGAGAGGTCACTAAGGAAGAAGTCTGTGATGTTCAGTCCGCTGACTGAGACGTCCAGACGAGCGAAAACACAACTCACCCCTGAGGAGATTGAGGAGAGAAACAGAAAGGTACCACTGTCATTAAAACTGGCCATCTTAGATATTGTGTTAGATGACTACCATTGGATCTTAGCACTGATATTGTCAACAGATTGATCATCTTAAAAAGATTGTTGAAAAAAAATTTGAAAAGCCTTGATGAAGTTACAACTACTTCAAGAGATTAAAATTGATTAATTGATTTAAAGTTGCTATTAGCCTAAACAGATTTTGGATTTTAGCATTGATGCTGTCAACAGATTGATCATCTAAAAGTTTATTGAAGAAAAAAAAGATTGGAAGGCCTTGATGAAGTTACAACTACTTCAAGAGATTAAAATTGGTCTAAAGTTGCTGATAACCTTGAAAGACTTTGGATGAAGTATTTTATCTCCCCATATCTTAGAAATACTGTTGGCATACTATGTAGTCCATGTTTGTTATGAATTTGTGTGCTCTGTTTACAGAGGAAGGAGACTCTTGAAAGAAAAGCTAAAGAGGCTGAAGAACGAGCCAAGAAGAGGGCTGAACAACAGAGGAAAAAATTGTAGGTCAACTCATCACAAATATATATGTCCTGAGAATGTAACGGTCATACACCGGGATGTTGTCCATTATTTAAACTTCTCACTATTACTTTCATTTTCTTGTGAAGAAACATATTAATGTAATGGTATAGGATTATGTACACAATTTTATGTACTGCACACTGACGTCTGAACTATATCTAGTGTTACATTTTACTTAAGGGAAGAACTTTGGACCGCAAACAGTTACGTTTCCAGCTGTGTCACATTTGATAGTGATGATGAAGGCTCTGAAGATGAAGAGAAAGATTCTAGATTAAAACTGGATGAGGAGGAAGATGATGGAGGACAGAAAAGTCATGCCATTCACTACGTCAGTGGTGATGTCACTCACCCAGTACAGACTAAAACCGGTGTTAATCTTGTTGTCCACTGTGCTGGTAAGAGTTGTTTCCCTTGAGCTCTGTTGTATTTCATTTTGGATGAAGTATGAATCTATCCAATCAGTTCAACAGACTTCAAAGTTACAGAATGCTTTTCTGACAGAAACTGATCAGAATGATCCATGTATATTCACAGCTAGTTATAACAAGAGTACCGAAAACGGTACATAATATGCCCCGTGAAAAACTTCCATTTAGGGTGTTTTTCTTAAGCCATGATTTTTTAAAAGTAGTATCAGCCATCATCAGGCTGTGACTACTTTCTTTGCTTCATATGAATGAAAAGTCGTAGTTTAAAAACTTTGACAGGAGGTAGATACACAGAAGTGTTCTGTGTGTAAAATATTTCCCCAAATTTGACCAAGTTCAACAACCTGTAAATAAGAAAGTAAAAAATTCTTCAGAATCAATATCCTTGCACTATGTTAAGTTAGTTACACAGGTTCTAGGTTCAAAACGGTGAGAGAAGTTAAAAGGACAACTATGTCCGATATTTGATATAACATTTCCTTAAAAGTTAAACAGCCTGTAATTTTCTCAAAAATTGAAGAAAATCAAAATCCTTACCACACGCACCTCTTCAGTATCCTTAATTTGTATTTTTTTGTTGTTGTTCAGATGACTCGGGATGGTGGGGTAAAGGCGGGGTGTTCACAGCAATCTCCAAACGAAGTCGCTCCGTGGAGGAGCAGTATGAGCTGGCAGCTAAAATGAAGGGTTTGTAGACATCGACGCTAATTTACAGGAGAATTGTAGTCCACACTGAATAACTAAGTGCAAGGTTTTATGTGTTTCAGACATACGTGTCGGAGATTGTCACCTTATTTCCATGGATGATAAGTCTGGGTCGGGAGATGTGGAGGACTGGGTCAGTATACGGTATAAATCTGGAAATTTTTGCGAATATTTACTTTTGCGAAATTGGGTCAAATTTGCCATTGATGGATTTTTGTGTATTTGAATTATGCAAATTAGTTTTATCATTAAAGGACAACATAGGATGTTTTATTTTCACAAAAAATATTTTTATGAATTTCATAGACCTGCAAAATTGTTAAAAATCTATATGCAGCAAAAATGGCCAGATGTATGGTAGTAAATGATTGTTTCCTGTCGTCCTTATTATAGACTGTTGCTTCAAGACTCGCGCAAATTAATGGCCAGAATACTTTCAACTGAATGAAGTTGTTTTGTATTTCCTAAATGAGAACTTGTATCCTTCATGAATCTTAATCATGATGATAGATAAAATGTACCTCTGTGAAGACTTTTAAGTGGAAATAAAAGTGATGAAAAAAGTATTTACAAAATCCAGATTTAATTGTTCTAGCACTAAAAATAATGTGAGTAACAAAGTAATGATCCTTTTTTCACAGATGTGTCTTATCATAGCCCAGCACAGGGACAAAAAGAACAATTCTCTGACTGGAATCAAATTATCTGCACTGAGAGATGGACTGAAGATGGTGTATAAATTGGCAAAAGCTCGTAAAGGTATCCACACCTGCACTTGATTAAGATTTAATGCATGCAGTTACTTTATAAGGCTTACTATCGACAAAGGTCATTGGAAATGGATGAAAATCTTGTTTATGTTCACTACAGTAAAACATGGTTACAGCGAACATGCTTGTAATGAATTCACACTTACAGCGAAGTGATATGTATTCCTTGTAGTTTTAAAACATATTATGAATTTAATGTATAAAACAAATCACATTGATAACAGATCAAAATTGTTGGCCCTCAGCTCTTCGCTATAAGTGTGTTTTACCATACAAGTTTTGATCAAAACATTTTCTTTGAAGCGAGTGTCCACCTGCCTAGGATTGGTCACGATACTCCAGGATTTAACTGGTACGGTACAGAGAGGTTGATTCGGAAGCATCTGTCTGCAAGAGGAGTTCCCACGTACATGTATCCTTTGATTTAAACAATATGTTATTGAGTCGACTCACGTAGCGAGCTACTCCTTGGCATCGCGTCTATCCACCCTCATACGCAACTGAATATAGATTGACTGGCAGTGTATGTGTATTGATTTGTCAAATGAAATCATTGCCATGCACATAAAATTCTTAATAATGTCAATGGAACGCACACATTGTTTGCGAAAGAATGTGAAAATATTTAAGAATCAGACATCGATAGCAAGGTCTGCATCTGAATACAGTTAGGAGAAGATGAGACTGCGGATATGAAAGCAGACACATTGAGTTTAAGATGTGTTAACATGGTCAATAAAGTAATGTTTGATGTATTAAAATTTTAGCCAAACAATGATGGTAAAAGACGCACATGTATGAAGTCTATCAAAATGATAATATTTTTAATTGCACATGAATAAGGAAGGGGAGGATTAGATGAATAAGGACTTCGTATTACTTGATATATTGTATTTATCTTTCCGCGAAAATAAATGATGATTCTTGAACTAATATTCTAACAAAATTTTGACGAAAATATATCTGAAATGAATTAACGAATTCTATATTTGCTTTGTGTAAACAAATAAACAATGAACAAGTTTTAAAACATCATTTACATACTCACTTGGTACATTTTTGTGAGAATACTTCATGTAAACAAGACGAAGGAAGTTTGAAGACTTCAAGAGAATAATTTATATAGATCGATACCCACTACAAATTGTGTCTGGGCTGTTACTTTTTTGTCTTTTGTGGTAGGCTTTTGATATTTGACATGAACCGATAAGTGATCATCTCATGCAGATGTGCTGGGTTCCATGAATAGTAACCTTTGATCTTGAACTATATATTCACACAACTTTTGAAAGCTTTTATGGATAACTTCCTTAAGCCAATGTGTCGTGTTCCTAGTTTGTGACCTTGAAATTCCACAGATATCTAGATAGTCATAATACTTACGCATCATCATGTACATTTTGCTTTACCATACTATATTATAAAGATTAAGAATTAAAGGTCATATGATGCAGTGGCAGATCCTTTATGCTTTATATACCTTCCCTTGTTGGAAATAGTGGACGAGTTGCCCTGGAGGCCTTTGATTCAATAAAGGACTTGGATTGGCAAGCAGACTGAAGTCAAATGTTAGTCCTCTCCCTACAAAATTTCACAATACTATTGGTAATATTTTATTTTCATCTCCATGTAATTGGAGATTCAGGGGCATATAGTTTTTAGTCTGTCTGTTCATCCACGAAAACTTTAGCCTTAGCCGTAACTTTTGAATGGAAGGTGATAGAGCTTTCATATTCCTTGTGACAAGACCTTTCTTTTCGTACCAAAAGTTTCAACTTCATGACCTTGGAGTTTGGCCATAACAGGGACATTAGTATTTCACACACACATCTTGTTGTCATCATGAATGTTGTTTACCTAAAGCTTTGTTAAAAAAAATTGACCATTTGCATCATGTCTTAAATTATCACTACCATTACATAGGTATGGAATTGTTTTTGAATTGTAAATGACTGAGAATTCTATAATCAATATACTGTCCTTGTACTTGATTTAGTGGAATTCAAATTTTAGCAGCTTTGGCAGTGAAGCAAAAATGCTTTATAGCTATGCTAAAATATAGAAATTTCTATTTATCCATTTGTATACAAAGAAGTACTAAATCATAATCATGCCAATAGTGCATCTATTAGAACTGTGCCAAAATTTGAATACGCTAAAATAAGTACTCATACAGTATTGTTGACATTATAGTAAAATTTGTAAATTTCCAATGTTTTTGCCTTTGATATCTTTACCAATGGTAGTGATAAACATTTCCTCATGAATGGGAAGCAGATGTGAACAATGTATATGTATGAATATTGATAATTATATCATGTCTATTTTAACAGCTGGGAGATTTTAGAGAAGTGAAAGTAGAATGTGCTATTTTACATGAAAGTATAATATGTACTGCAGATAAAATTGTCACTATGGACTCTTTTGATCCTTTATTTATTAAAAAATTTCATTTTTATTTAATTTTGCTTTATTCATGAAAATCCAAATTTCTGTGAATGTGTCATACAGAACTCATCGACTCTAAAAAAGGCCAAGTTTTTTGTTGTTGCCATATTTACAGTTCAGAGGGGAAAAAGATGATTTATAAAGCCTTGATTGATCGACTGTTTTTATCCTTAATACACCTGTAGTTATTATTATCCCAGAAAGCAGAAAGGGGTGAAGAGGAAAAGTGAAGACACACCCAGTAACTCAAAATTCCTAGGTAAGATATATCATAGGGCCTTTAATGGACGGATCATTTCATTCACACGCTATATTCTGTATACCAGTACACAGTTCCTGGATAAGGGGAAGAAAGCTGAAATCATCGTAAAAGCAGGAAATTAATTCTGTAACTTTAATGCAAATTGCACACAGATGTTTATCCTTCACTAATTAAAACATTTGAAAAGAAACAGATGCCTTTTAATTGCTTTCATTTTTAAAGTACTAAACTGAGTGGTATAAGAGAACACCTGTTAACCTGTCTCTGTGTATTTTGTGGTATCGATATAATGTATTGACACTTTTTGGTTCTGCCTATGCTTTGAGTTAGTGTGTCATCTAAACATATACCCATCCCTTTATTATTTTGATTTATGGGGAAGACATGTTTTTGTCTGTTTTCTCCTTCTGCAGATATAGTGTCGAGGACATTGTTTGTGCTCCATTTCTTACCATTGTTTTCTTTCATATTATTCCTCTTCTTGTCCGCACGATTTTATGAAAGTGCTTCAACAGCTCCAATTCAAACTGGGGGTAATTTGATGATGACGACCCCCACCCCCACCCCCCACCCCCTCCCAAATCCATTTTCAGCATAAATGTTTTTGTGCTGCCTTTTTTAAAATGGCTGCCTTATACAGAAATATTTCAAAGTGTTAAAATCTCAACGGTATTTTGGTTTTGGGGTCAATAGAGGGTCCTAAGTTCATTTCTAGCTTCAGTATTTCTTTCCATTCAAATTTCAAATGTTTCAAAATGGCTGCCAAACAAGAAAATAAAAATAAATCATGGATCTTAGATTTCAATGACATTTGGTTTCTATGGTAAAATAATTGACCTGGGTCCATTACCGACATAAGATGTTTGGGGACAATTGTGTTGGCATCCCAACCAAGTTATAGCTAGTAATTCTTCTTCAACTATTCTTCAACTAAAGAGGTATAGCGCACTTAGTATACGGCATGGCCTACAATATATCACATTTGCAAACATCCAAATTGTTTCAATAGTCCATGATATTTAGTAAATCTAGCAATAAACAAATACCAATTATACCAATTCCTTGCAAAAACAGTCTTAAATATCGCAAACAAGATCAATGAAATTTACTTATTTTGCATGGGATATATGGAGAATTACTGAATTGGCATTGAAATAATATGTGTTTGTGAATTTGAACTAACTTAAACCAGAGAAATCTTTAATTGGTTTTGGTTTTTTGATATAGTATACTGTCGTATTAAAATCTGTTTAACGGATTGACATTGGGTCAAGTAGTAAATCTATTAATAGTAATAGGTACTTTCAATTTAAATATGGTAGTAGGCGAAATCCTGGGAAAGGGCGCTATACCTCTTTTGTCCAGGCCATAACTTGAAAACTCTTTAACATAATTTAGAACATTTGATTTTAAACTTAGAACATGAAGAGGTGGTATTAAAACATGAGTGCGTGGCACCAAAAGTTTTTACCTTGACCCATTTATAAAGTCATTGTCAATCTTTTACATCAGAATGTGGTCCAGGCCATAACTTGAGCATTCTTTGACATTAGGATTCAAATCTTGAACCATTGAAAGAGGACAGCAAAGGGGCATGGACACGATTTGAAATGAAAATTTTCAAATTCTATTTTCCCATTTTTATACGCCCGTCTTTAGACAGGACGTATTATAGTACAGCGATGTCTGTCTGTCCGTCCATACGTCTGTCCGTTCGGGGTTTTCTCTTTATAATTTCATTTCCCTTTCAAATATCATGCTGAAACTTGCTGTGTAGCTTCTTTGTGGGTCATTCTAGATCATACTGCAATTTTGATCCATTTCGACCTTTTTTCCAGGAGTTTTGCCCCTTTATTTGGAAATAACTATTATATGGAGGGTACATAATTTGTCCGCCCTACTCCTCCCACAGTTTTCAAGTGAGAGCCTTCTTATTTTGTGGAGTGTTTGTATGGGTATTGAAGATGTGCATGTGGGATGGATTTTGATTTTCTACAATTTTTGAGAAAATTACAGGTTGTTGAACTTAGTCTATTTGGAAATTAATATTCTATGGAGGGTACATAATTTGTCCGCCCTACTCATTCCACAGTTTTCAAGTGAGGACCTTCTTATTTTGTGGAGTGTTTGTATGGGTATTGAAGATGTGCATGTGGGATGGATTTTGATTTTCTACAATTGTTGAGAACCCTTTGCTTGACAGACATCAAATTTGGTACACTGGTACATCTTCAGGAGAAGATGATCCCTATTGATTTTGAGGTCACATGTTTAAAGGTCAAGGGTCAACCTGGACATTGGAATATACTGTCCGCTCAATATCTTGAAAACCCTTTGCTTGACAGACATCAAACTTAGTACAGTGGTGTATATTCAGGAGGAGATGACTCCTATTGATTTTGAGGTCACATGGTCAAAGGTCAAACTGGACATATTAATATATTGTCTCCTATATTATAAGAATTATTTGCTTGATTGACACCAAACTTGGTACACTGGTACAGCATAAGGAGTAGATGACCCCTATTGATTTTTAGGTCACATGGTCAATTCACTCTTGACATGGGAAGATATTGTCTTCTCAATATTTTGAATTGATGATACTACTATCAATTAAATGAAGTGTGTGTATAACCCTTTTCAATTTTGCACCACGGGGGGCATATGTGTTCTACAAACATCTCTTATTTTGTGGAGTGTTTGTATGGGTATTGAAGATGTACATGTGGGATGGATTTTGATTTTCTACAATTTTTGAGAAAATTACAGGTTGTTGAACTTAGTCTATTTGGAAATTAATATTCTATGGAGGGTACATAATTTGTCCGCCCTACTTGTTCCACAGTTTTCAAGTGAGGACCTTCTTATTTTGTGGAGTGTTTGTATGGGTATTGAAGATGTGCATGTGGGATGGATTTTGATTTTCTACAATTGTTGAGAAAATTACAGGTTGTTGAACTTAGTCTATTTGGAAATTAATATTCTATGGAGGGTACATAATTTGTCCGCCCTACTTGTTCCACAGTTTTCAAGTGAGGACCTTCTTATTTTGTGGAGTGTTTGTATAGGTACTGAAGATGTGCATGTGGGATGGATTTTGATTTTCTACAATTTTTGAGAAAAATACAGGTTGTTGAACTTAGTCTATTTGGAAATTAATATTCTATGGAGGGTACATAATTTGTCCACCCTACTCCTCCCACAGTTTTCAAGTGAGGACCATCTTATTTTGTGGAGTGTTTGTATGGGTATTGAAGATGTGCATCTGGGGAAGGATTTGATTTTCTTCCATTTTTAAAAAAATTACAGGCTGTTGAACTTGGTCCATTTTGAGGAAATCTCAATTTTTAAGCTAAGACCCTTTGTTCATATGAAAGTTTGTCACAGTCTCATGATGGCTGATACTACCTGATGGCTGATACTACCTGAAGCAAAGTTATACAAATTATAGCACAAGAAAAACACCCTATGTAGCATTTCACAGGCGTATTATGCACCGTTTGCGGTACTCTTGTTAATGTTTAGAATGCTTCAATAAGGTATTTCTAATGTTCAGCAAAAATTTTAATGACAGTTGTCCAGGTACATGGGAGATACAGAGCTCACAATTCTTTGTTAGACCAATTCAACTTAATTGGCCCGCCCCAAATTTTTTTCATTTTGCGAAACTTGCGATTTTCGGAATATTTTCATGTCCGACTCCGGTATTTACACTTCTTGTTTACATTTTCGGTATAGCAACGTGAAAAGCCACATGAAGAAAGTAGATCTATATGGTTTGCTTAATTTCTTGCGTTTTTACAGGCGTAAATCTTGAAGAAGTTAGGTATATTTCTGTTTGAAATTAAAGCTTAACCTAGAATTCGTCTGTGAAAATAGCATAGATTGATATCCACCTGGCATTAGATGATGCGCATCTGTTGAAAAAAAAAATCGTTTGTCTTTAATATTTTTCTCAGAAAATAAAAATTAAAAAATAAAATCCTCCCACCCGCCCCATACTTTTTGGTAACCCTGGATGATATTCTACTAATTAAGTTGAATTGGCCTTATGTAAACAAAGCTTGTGTCATGTGTTAGTTTACATTAGGTTAAATATACTAGTTTTGTTTAAAGCAGATTTTTCAAATTACAAGTTAATTCTGAACACAATTAAACAGTTTCCAGTGTTCGACATATTTCATTTTGTTTTAGACATGATATTTTCTATTGAGCAATCTATGTAAACAAAAAACATGGCACAAGCCTTGTTTGCATAACAAACAATTGTGAGTGCTATATCTCACTTGTTATTCATCAACTGATATTCAAATTTTGGTTGACGATTAGAAATACTTCAGTTAAGCATTGTAAACAATAAAAATGGAAAACTAAAATTTGATTTTCAGCTCAAAGCGTACATGTCCATGCCCCCTTTAAGACAAGATGCATCGTACCAGAATTTGTTATCTTGACCCATTTCTTCATTCAAGGTCAAGTTAAGAAAAATATGACCCAGCCACAACTCTAGAACCTTTTGAGATGAAGACTTGAAATTTGGAACACCCATCAATGAGATTAAGCTGATATGCACTGCATTGCAATTTTTGACCTACACTCATTTTTTCAACGTAAAGTATAAAAATACCAAAATAGGCCATATCTTTAGAACCATTGGGCATTAGGACTTCAAACTTGGAACATGGAAAGTTGACATTAAGACAAGATGCCCTGTGCCAAAATGTTTTGAACTTGACCCATTTCTTCATTCAAGGTTAAATTCAGAAAAACACAACCAGACCTTTCGATGAAGATCTCAGACTTGGAACACATATTAAGGGGAATCAGCTGAGGTGCACTGTATAATTTTTTTTTACCTTGACCCATTTCTTCAAGGTCAAATAAAAAGAAAATCTAGGTCAAATCTTGAGAACCTTTTTACATATGGACTTACACTGGCCCTTGATATTGGCTGCAACATTCTCTTGTTATTGTTGTCCCATTATAAGAAAACAAAACTTTTAAGGGGAGACATCTGGGAATTTTTGGGGTAAAAAAACCCAACAAAAAACCCCACTAGATTTACCTGAGTTTAACCTCTTCTGTATTTATTTCATCAGCCAAGAAGAGTACAGCTTCCAGCATCAGTTCCACGAATGGCTGTACCAGCAGCAAGCTACTAGACATATTTACCAGAAAATGCATTTACCTACATCCGTCTAACTTGAAACCCGACAGGTTGAGGCAATACAGACGAAAGATCATTGCATATCCTTTCTGCTTCCGCCAAGTGAAATATGAGATTTCTCTATTAACAAACTGCAGACTTTTATAGGTCTTTAATGTGAATTTTACATTTTATGGTGGAAATTTATCTTTAGCCCCTCAATTTTGATGATAGACAAATTCTGAATTCTGAGATGATTTATTGCTTACTGGTTCTTAGAAAATGATGCATCTTTATGCCTGGAAGGTTGGGGGGGGGGGGGGGGGGCATTGGTTGTTTAGTTTTTTTTCTCTTTGTCTGTGTGGACTTTAACCTTGTTCACAACTTTTTAATTGGTGTTGGAACTTCATACTGAAAGGTCAAGGTCAATGGTATACCATTGAAAGGTCAAGGTGATTTATTAATGTCAAGGTCAAATTTGTAAAATTGAATGTGGTCATGTTCAGAGGCATATTGTTTCATAAAGGTCTTGATAAAAGCACATTGTATTTAAAATTAACATAACTGGAACAGGTACAGATATAGTTGAGTACAAATAGATACGATATATGGAGAATGAAGACTTGATGGAAATTCTCAATAGCAGCTCCAGAGAAACGATCAGACATTAACCAATAATTAAGATACCAGTAATGACCTTAATTGTTTTACTTATGATGGTGATGTTGCTAAAGAATTCACCTCCGAAGTAACACATGTTGTAGCAGATCCAAAATGTGAGAAGGTAGGTAGCTGAACAAAGTGGGTTTTCTTCATATAGAGTTATTTAAATGAAGTGGATGTACATGTTCTACAGCTCGTAGCATTCCCTAATGAGTTATGTAGAGTTTGTTTATTATATGTGTATTAAAGGTTTAAGGTTTGAATAAAGAAAAACCATTTAACCATCCAAGCACACCCTTATTTTTTAAATAGATTTATCACTGAAGTTGCCAAAATTTTTTTTTAAAAAGATAGATTCTATATAAAGTACATTTTTTATAGCTGTATTATAGAGTCCTAATATTTGTGAGATTCAGTTATGTGAAAGTGCATTTATCTTCTACAGCAACACATTTATAACTAAAATATACAAAATAATCAATATAAGAGTAATATTAAAATTGATCAATAATTAAATCTGGCAAAGTTCCTGGATAAGGAAATATACAATTAAACATGATTATTGATCTTTCACAGGCAGCGGCTGTATGGTTGAAATCCACAGTGAAATGTCCCATAGTGACAGTTGATTGGTTAGATTGTTGTCTTCAGAGAAGGAGGCTCGTACCTGTGCAGTCTTATATACATCCTGCCTGTGATAGTACTTGAAGGATGAGGAGATCGTCTGACGCTTTCCGTCCAATTCAAGAGTTTTCCTGATGGAGCCAAAGTTGGCATTAGAGTAGCAACTCTTGGTGTTGAAGTAGTCCTGATCTGTGATATTTTACGTAGTACTCCCAGCTGAATATTAGTTGATGTTATGTGAATTCTCATACACAAGTCCATTAATGTACTGTAGTTGGAAGAAATGAAATACGGTACCATAGATCATTGTGTATGTTAATGATAAATCACTTATTCTCTCAAGGTCACACACATGTAGTGTACAGGTATTTTCTCATTACTGATTTGGCAAATTGTTAGTTTTTGGTTCTTGAAATGATTTTAAAGGAGTTTTTCCTTTAGATATATTCTTTTGTAACACTTTAAATTTCTATTTTGGCCCCCAATAATAGTTCTGAATCTGAAAATTTTATTTTGGTGTAAAAAAATTGCTATTATAGTTTTGTATGTAATTTCAACCATAATCATTGATGAAATTAAAACTAAGTTTTAAAAATTTTATGAAAATAAAGATGTTGATACTGTTGAATGCAAGGTGAAGATAACGAACAGTGATCAATCTCATAACTCCTACAAGCAATACAAAATAGATAGTTGGGCAAACACGGACCCCTGAACACACCAGAGGTGGGATCAGGTGCCTAGGAGGAGTAAGCATTCCCTGTTGACCGGTCACACCCGCCGTGAGCCCCATATCCTGATCAGGTAAACGGAGTTATCCGCAGTCAAAATCAGTGTGCCAAGAACGGCTTAACAATCGGTATGAAACACGTCAGACAGCATTTGACCCAATGCGAGGTTGTATTGACGAACTAGATCGTTATAACGACCATAGAATTTGCGAAATGCTGACTTCAATCGAGACTGTTGAAATCCCTGTACCATCAACTTGTTTGTCAGTAGCTTACCTCGATTTAAAAACTGACTATACCCAGAACAAGCTCTTGCATATCGAATCAGTTGAGATATATAAACACCATATGCAGGTGATAATGGAATATTGCTACATAAATGTGGGAAGTTGACGATGGAGAAGCTCAAACCATCCCGTTTGTCATACAGTTGAGTTGTCAGTTTGCCGTTAATGTCTAATTTCAATAAAATATCTAAGTATGAAGCAGAAGTGGACGACTCTGTGGTGTCCTTTATTTCGAGCTCACAGGGATATATCAAATCGACATATGAATGAAAGCTATCATTGTTAATAGACAAAACGTCATCGATATATCTAAAAGTCGAACTGAAGGTCACAGCAAGAGATTTTTTCTTCTCACGTAGAAGTTTTTGAATAAATTCTGCTTCATATTAATATAAAAACAGGTCAGCTAACAAAGGAGCACAATTCGTGCCCATGGGAATTCCAACAGACTGTTGGAAGACCTGATCACCAAAGACCACGAAGATATGGTCAATGAGGAACTCTAGCATATTTTTAATTTCAACTTCAGAGTACTTGTGTGTGGAATCAGAGTGGTGTTTAACAAAGTAAGTTATTGAATGACTGATCACTAGATATGAATATTTCCGTTTTTGTTGAAGAAGCAACTGTCTATGATGTCAAAAAGTCTAGTCTTTAATTTATTGTGAGGAATGGTCGTGTATAGTGTTGAATATATAGCATTATACAGAAGTCTATTTTTATACACGAGGACAATAATGTAAGGCTTCATTCAGAGATTTTCTAACTTAAGAAATGAAACTTATAATTCTTTATTTGATGCCTGTATCTAACGAAAAATTGGACGGAAAACTTCATCAATGCGTGTAGGGGTAGGGGGCATGAATGAAATTGAATCTACAATAAGGATGTTTCCATGCATTCTTTTGGGAAATTTTACTCTTGTGGTTGCTCAGAAGAGGATTTTTCAAATACTTTACCCATCTTTGTAAAATTTCAAACCCCATTCAGGTCCCACGTAGGCATCAGAGATCATTGTTACTGGGTATGAACTTTGATTCTACGCTTCATGAGGATGCTTGTATATCATTTTGACAAATTGTACTTCTGCACTTCTTGAAGAAAACCTTTTCTTACGAATGGGTTTGGTGCCGGCTTGGCCCTAGGAATTACAGTTTTCTATGTATGTGTTTGGTGGTGCCGGCTTGGCCCCAGGGAATACATTTTCCTATGTATGTGTTTGGTGGTGTCAGCTTGGCCTTAGGGAATACATTTTCCTACGTGTGTGTTTGAAGATGCCGGCTTGGCCCTAGGGATTACAGTTTCCTACAAATGGGTTTGGTGGTGCTGGCTTGGCCCTGGGAATTACAGTTTCCTATGAATGGATTTGGTGGTTCCAGCTTGGCCCTACGAATTACAGTTACCTACATATGTGTTTTGTGGTGCCGGCTTGGCCCAAGGGATTAGTTTCCTTCAAATGGGTTTGGTGGTGCTGGCTTGGCTCTAGGGATTACAGTTAACTATGTATGTGTTTGATGGTGCTGGCATGGTCCTAGGGATTACAGTTTCCTACATATAAACTTGGTGGTGCCAGCTTGGCCCGAGGGAATACATTTTCCTATGTATGTGTTTGATGGTGTCAGCTTGGCCCAGGGGAATACATTTTTCTATTCATGTGTTTGGTGGTGCCAGCTTGGCTTTAAGGAATACATTTTCCTACGTATGTGTTTGGTGATGCCAGCTTGGCCCTAGGGAATACGTTTTCATATATATGTGTTTGATGGTGCTGGCTTGGCTGTAGGGATTACAGTTTCCTACATATATGTTTGGTGGTGCCGTTTCAGCCCTAGGGATTTCAGTTCCCTACATATGTGTTTGGTGGGGGATTAGTTTCCTATGAGTGTGTTTGATGGTGCCAGCTTGGCCCTAGGGATTACATTTTCCTACGTATGTGTTTTCGTGGTGCCAGCTTGGCCCTAGGGATTTCAGTTTCCTACGTATGTGTTTAGTGGTGCCACCTTGAACGTAGGGAATACATTTTCCTACATATGTGTTTGGTGGTGCCAGCTTGGCCCTAGGGAATACATTTTCCTACATATGTGTTTGGTGGTGCTGGCTTGGTTCTAGGGATTACAGTATGTGTTTGGTGGTGCTGGCTTGGCCCTAGGGATTTCAGTTCCCTACATATGTGTTTGGTGGTGCCAGCTTGGCCCTAGGGATTACAGTTTCTTATGAATGTGTTTGGTGGTGCCATCTTGGCCCTAGGGATTACAGTTGGAACAAACTTTATACTACATGGGGAGGCTATTATAAAGTCTCAAAAAGTACTGGCTGTATAAAGGTGGGCTTTTTCTGAGTACAACTATTTTCCCCACATTATTTAACTCCCTTGCACAATATTCATGTCAATTTTGATTTTATTTCAAAAATTCAGATCACAAAGACCTTGGGTTTTGAAGATTTGAAAGTTTTCAAAAAATCCTTTTAGTAAAACTGGTGTCTTTGATCCTATTTGTAGCTCCCAGCATCCTTTCATCATTTCTGAAGATCCCATGTCTCTATCAGTCCTGGTTTTAAAATTATACAAGTTTTAATTTCAAGGTCACTAAAGTCACTGACCTTATACTAGATTGTAGGTCCCATCATCCATGCACTCATCATTTCTGAAAATCCTAGGTCCCTATCAGACCCATCACCGGTGTATCAGACCTAACTACTTCTGAAATTGTATCAGTTTTTATATTCAAGGTAAAAGGTCAAAGTCACTGGAGTCACTAGACCTTGATAACAGTTTGTAGGTCACAACATCCTTTTATCATTTCTGAAAGTTCGATGTCTCTATCAGTCCCGGTTCTAAAGTTCTAAATGGAGTTTTTATTGTCAAGTTCACGGGTCATTTGACCCTGAAACTAGTTTGTGTCCTCTTCAGTATCAGTTCTGAAGAGTCCATGTTTCTATCAATTCTAGTTCAAAAGTTACACCAGATTTGATGTTCATTGTCAGAGAACAAGGTCATGAACTCAAGTCCCTTGACCTTGAAACTAGTTTGGAGGTCCTATTATTCTCTTCTCATTTCCGAAGACCCCAGCCTATCATATTTGTCAAGTTATATCTTTTGAATTTTGGATTTGATTTCCCCCCATAAAATTCTATGGTAGACCCCACCCCCATTTGATCCCCCCTCATTAATGTATCACACACACCCCATAATCTGAAAACAAATCATCTATGCACACCTAAATACAATGGCCTATCATATCCTTGAATTTTTAATACTTTAACCAACAGGTTACGAAGAACGACTGTAGACATTTATAGGCCCCGGGAAGAATAGGAACAAGAAACTGAACCAAGCAAAAACTAGGTCTCCTTACTCGTTTGAGATAATACTTAGGTCTGGTTAAGACCAACTCACCCCCCCCCCCTCTTTTCCAGTCCTACTAACTCACAAGAGGGTGGTGGTGTTTTTATGAGGCCCGGGCCCCGTTGTGGTATTTATTGCCATTTATCACCAATTCGAATAAAGACGATATCACTTGATCGTGTGTTCAAATAGGTTAACATCACTTAATTGCAGTAAATACAACAGCCCCTCCGGATTTGGTCGGCCTGATTTTTCTTACTATTACGGCTTAGTGATCCCCCGGGGCAGGTCTTTATTATATTCTATATTTTACTTGAAACCCGGTAGTGGTCATTTAATGGGTTTGAGATCATTATTTAGTAATTTATGAACTAAAGTTGTTAAAATTGTTAAGGTGTCAATATTTAGCGGGAGTATATACACCAACATTTGAAACGTTGTCAGTGCGAACTATCGTGATCTATATCCGCACTATTGTTCTGACATGTGTTATAAACATGACTACATATTTTTAATAAAATATGATATATGGCAGAGAGGAAGGAACGTGCACTGCACATAGTATTTTTAATTTTTGTTATCACTGCATGCTTTCTAGATATAGCTACAGCTAGTTTAAACCCACCAAAGTGAGAAAGATGGGGGGGGGGGGGGGGGGGGGGGGGGGGCAGATTGAGATATACTCTGCGTAAATTTTATTAATTTTTTCTTCTTCAAAAACTGAAGGGCAGAGGTCCATATACCCAAGACTATGGACTTGAATTTGCACAATTCGTCTGCCTTCCAATGACGTAGTGAATAACGTGTATTACACCGGACTGGGATACCGTAAAGTAAGAGTGCACAATGTTATAGTGTGTTGTATCGAGCCGAAGTGAGTTCCTCCCGCTGATTATTTGTCTGGACCTCAGTCTGTGTGCACAGACGGGTGTGTGTGGTTTTTTTTTCATTGTCAATTTCTCTAAAAAAAAAAAATGTGTTTACTCTTATCTCGGCTGAATTTTTGGACTGACGCCTTGGCTAAACATTTGGACTGACGGTGGAGCCGAATCGAATCTTAGATTAGTTTAGAACCCCTTTCGACATTATTTGGCAAACACATCCACGGCAGTGGCGGTTAAAATAAAGGTCCAGTCCAATGTGAGGGAGGGAAACGGAAGCCTTTCGAGAAAAGTTACGATCTTCAATAACCGTGGCTGTGGAAGTTGTTAATGAGACTCTCGAGTGTCATTTCCCTTACAATAGAATATTAGGTCACCTTTGATGGGAAATCAATTCAAACCAATTTGACTGTCACGCATATTGACATCTAACACAATGTAGTGGTTCCACACAACCCCAGAAAAGTGTTTTGTTCTGTACGTCCCAGTGCTCAAGACGGGATGAAGGGTGTCACATTATACCACTGAAGATAAGTGTTGGGAACCAATATTTGTATAAAGTACTAAAATGAATGATGTGCAGATACTAATACGTTTTTACAAATGATAACATACAGAGCACCCTACCCCCTTCTCTCTTTCTCTTTCACAAGCGAGTATATATATATATATATAATCCAAATAGAAAGAGTTGATATCACACAGCCAAAATAATTCAATAAAAAAGCAGGAATCACTAGTGATTTAAATATATTTTGGAACTGTATATTTTCCTGCTTTTTATTGAATTATATATATATATATATATATATATATATATATATATATATACACACACACACACACAATGTATATATATATAAATTAATTACTAATTGTAGCTAACACTAAAATTCTGTGAAATCTCAACAAATTCCGTCCGTAGGAAACAATTTAAAAAAAAACCAAACAACCCCACGCGTCGATCTAAAACTGAAATTCCCTACTTCAAGAGGTCTTAAAAAATTTATCTTAAATCATGAGTAATATACATCAACCTATGAAATTCTAAACGATTTCTGGAGACCAGCCCTTCCAATGAAAACCTTTAAAAAGTAACACAAATGCACGTCTTTTAATATATCACACAAAAATCTAGGCCAGCTTATATCTGAATGAAAGGAATTTGCACTCGTGCTGCACTGAACGCTGATAATACTTTCAAGTTTACACGACGTAGCATCCATATATATATATATATATATATATATATATAATGCGACGATAGTGGCGATTTCCTTAGATAAGTACTTTGTAGTATATTAGCCTATATTCCTTAGTTGCGTTGGACAGGTACTAAAATACGTCAAATAATGACGTTATATGTTTCCTCTTCAAAATAGATACTTTGTGATATCCCCCACCCACACACAGATTTAGTAATGATTTGTTTCAAATTTGCAAAAAATAGAACGTAAATTCCAACTGATAATCACGAATGTTTCTCCCCCCCCTTTTCCCCCCTTGATTTTCTTCTTCTTCTTTTTAAAATAATAAAAAGAGAAAGATCTATTTGTAAAAGCGGAGAAATATAAATTCATAGCCTATCTAAGTTTTGATTATTTGGAATGATTGTACTTCAAGACATGATAAATTCTATCATCATCAAAATTATAGATACGCATTCAGATCAGTTCTAAGGTTGAATACAGGATCCATGGTATTAAAATATAGAAGAGCTGATCGAATTCTAGCAGTTCTAATGAAATGGGGGAAAAAAAAAGATAAACAAGGGATTGAAAAAGAAAGAAAGAAAAAAAGGGGAATACTAGGAAAGCATGCTGCATTGTGGGGGGGTGGGGGTGGGGTGGCGCTGGTATCAAATAGTCTTCACCCTCATAGAAGTGTCCACTTCGATCGTGACTAGAACACAAAAATATTAATATCCAATTTTGAAATCCATTTCAAAGTAAAAACATTCAATGCCGATATCAAGATTATTTTTTTTTTGGATCGGGTTTGGTATTCGACTTCCCTGTGTGACGCACGGCGTTTCACACCTGTTCAGGTAAAGCGGAGTTGCTGGAATGTGCGATATCTACTGATCTAGGACAAGAAGGAGATAAAGCAAAGTAAGTAGTGTAGCATAAATCATTTTCAATTCCTGAGTATTTTTTGTTCAAAAATTTGTCAAACATTGGAATCTGATGGAGCATGGTCGTCAATGCAATAATCAAGCAAATGACAGGCGAGGATACGGTTTTCATGTATTTGTATAGCCTGTAGGTTACGTGCAGGGTTGAACAATGAGGGAGGGGGCACAATTAGTCATGAGGCGCTGTTTCAAGGAGGGTCACTCTGAGCTTCCTCCAGGTGATTTCAATTTAAGATAGTTAGATAAATTAATATAGTCGGTTAAAAAGCTCTACAGAGCTTGTGTTTGACATGTTGAATGTATATAGTGCCGACTTTAAATAAAATTTACTTTACTTAAATGGGGGGTGGGGGTGGCAAACTATTTTTTGTAACACTGTTGTTGTTGTTGAATTCTTTGGTAGTGTTTCAGCTGTGTCTTTAAGTTTAGGATTTGATTTGATATGAGGTTTGTTACCAATTTCAGAGAGATATATGTGGTTTGATGATGGCTGGGACAATGATCGAGTTCCCTAGCTATTTATAAAGGATTTTTTCCTCCTTTCTGAATACGAATGATTGTACTTTCCTGATCTGTAGCCAAGTTTCTATTAATAAAAAAAGCGTGCTCCTCTTGGCTAAATAAGTTCTATATTTAAATTATTTTGATAACACATTTTGTGTAAGGGCCCCATGTGATGACATGTACTGTATTGCAATGTGGAAACTATCTACTAGGCTTTTCTCTTACATTGTTGTGTGCAACAACATCATGGACATAGGCTGTGGTGTCATATAGGACTTTATTGCATATCATTAATGTATGTATGCCATATAAGTCTTCTAATAAAGTGATCCCTAGGAGAGGATTCTAGGAGAAAATTGTAGAAGTTTATAGCTGAGGTCAGAGGATATAACATTTAATGGCATTGTTGATTATTGTCCTTCTTTTCCAGTTGGTTGAAATCTTGTAATTTCAAATGGTCAGTTGTCGATTTTGTTGATTATGAAAGACACGATGATTGAATAGAAGGCAAACATGAGAGGACACAGTCTTGTAAGTCATTTGTAATGTGGCACAGGAAGTGAAGCGGACCTAGCACAGCCCCTTTGCGCACACCAAATATAACGGGTACTTATTGTATATATGTATATGAAAGGGTGCATGGACAATGATGATAAATTTTAATTGAAAATCGATTAGTTTAGCTAATGATTTTGATGATCGATTACGACTTGATCATAATCAACAATAATTGGAAAACACTATAATGACTTGATTCATCTTATTTGATGAATGATATATATATATATATATAAACTTAACAACTGGTGACATAGGTCATTGAAAGTCGGAGAAAGTATACAAGATGCTAAGTATTGAAGAGTTTGTTGTGAACCTTTGTTTTGAATTAACATTTTAATTCTGACTGTACTGATACAGTGTCTTGTTTTAGCTGTGCAGGTAATAGCTTTATCGCTTCTATGCTCTATAGTTTTGAGAAAGTTAAATAGCTTCCATTATATTTCATTAGGCATGTTTTTTATACTGTGTATTTCTAAGTACTGGTGATGCAGTCGTCCCTTTTCATGTTGCAACACTGTTAAAAAGAGACCAAGGTTTGCACAGCTGTGTGAAGACAACAAGAACATTTATTATGCTAGTTGTTTATAAATTTTGGAGCAGATTGTCTAGAAATGTTCTTTAATTGTTGATTTGACATGCTCCAAAAACAGCATAGCTAATGAGCCTTAGTATATTGTACTAGAAAAATGTTTACCATTGCATGGCTTTCAGCAGCATGTTAATAAAACACATGGAGAACAATTACCAGTTACAGCTTATTTATGATATCGTTATGGCAATATTTGAAACAAAAACACATGTTTTATAGCAAAGTCAACAGGGGGGAAAATTGGTGTAACACTTATCTAAAAAAGCAGTTCTTTTGTTGATTTTGATTACATGTTATCAAATTTAACAGACCCCCTGGGACATATCACCTGATTACCTGTCCATTAATTTCCATGGACACATTATGGACATGTAAAGCAAGTAGGGAAAAAAATTCTGTACTGATAAAAAGATCAATGTTTAATTAATGAGCTTCTTGATTTCTCTATGAGTTATCAGGATCCATGAAAAATTGATAACTTCAGGTGTTTTCGTTAAATATGTGTTGGTTCTGAAATGACACTAATCGTGCTGATGGTTTTTTTTCTTGGTAATGTAAATCAGTGAATTCACAGAACTTATTGAACAAACATTTTTAATTTAGCAATTAAATGATACTCAAGAAAAAATACTTTATAAAACATTCTTAGTTATATGTCATTTCGCTGACTAGAAGGAATTTATTTCCATTTAAAATAGCATGTGACCCTAGCTATATTTCATATTTATACCAGACTGTGCTTACATTCATTTGCATAGAATGAAATTTTTTATCACCTCATGTGACTTCTGAGAAAGAGAAAGTTGTAACCTAAAGTATACCAGTGCATATATACACACACAATTCATGTAACAGTTGTGTTGGCTACATGTAGCTGGAAATACCGATCAAGGTCTGTATATCATTGCTCATCTTTTTGTGAAACTAGTGACGGAATTTCACGGAAGAGATTTTAAAAGTATAAATGGTTGCGTTTTGTTGGTTAAGAGTTCTACTTTAAACAACTGTCGGCGAGGCTGCTTAAATGAGATTATGAATGTTTGTAAAATGATCTGATGGGATTTTAAAGTTTACATAAAAACCCAGAATTTTTTAAATAGAAGGTAAGATAGCTGCATGATGAATACATGTTGATGTTATACTGTCAGATTTTGGCTGGTGCAGTGTCATCACTGGATCATGTATTTCCTCCTCTCTGAGGGGTTATCCTTGTAGAAACCCGGCATTAATTGCCAATTTGGCTGATTATATACTTCAAGTTCAATCAGCTAATGTGATTATTCTGAACATCACTCATCTATGACCTCCTAGGCTCTGAATGATCTTTAGTCAAAAGAGACAGAAAAGTTCCAGGAGAGTTCCTGAATCCTTAATTATAGCAGTAGACAGGGCTGTAGAGCACCCTTCTGTTCAAATTGGTAAGATCAGAATCTTCATAGATCCATCGATCAATGGAGGATAGGGCTTAATTTGAGGTTAGCCTCCCTGACTGGTTTTGTTGATTAACTTGCTTGTTATAATTAGAACTGCACACACCTGTCTGGTGAGCAGAGAAAATCTAAATTTAATCTTAAATATTATGTGAAGGATGGTTTTGAATTGAAGTCTTTAATTTTTAATTTTTTTTTACAAGGGGTGGTAGTAATGAACATTAATTTGACATCAGTATTTTAAAACAGCATGCAACAGTGGACCAAACTTCGTGATCAAACTTTATTTTAAAATTTAAATGTGATGTAAACTTGCTGAGATAGAACAGTGTTATATATGTTTTTAAGGAAGCTAGTGGTTTGAAGATCAGGGTTATGTATTTTTATGTTAAGTGTTTTTAAGCTCAGGAGTATATCTTAATTTCTAAGAAACTTTTTATTAAGGAGGTATGCTACACCAGAGAAATTTGATGTAGATGAAAAGTGGAGGATATGTACAACAATATTTTGAAGTTGAAAATTTTCAAATTTACTTTATTTTGTCAAAAAGGACAGTTTTAGTAGAAGGTAATCTGAAAAAAATTTAAAACCCCTGCTGGACTCGAACCTTCAACATACAGTTCAGCAGTCGGTATTCAAACCTACTGAGCTACTCGGCTAGGTATTTAAATAGAAAAGGAAAAGACAAATATTGCTGATATCGATTTTTTCATCCATGTTTTTAAAGGAAGTCAGCCATTATGACGATGTAGAGTACTACCTTAAGTTTAGAACCCAGTGAAAGTTTGAGAAGTGTCTGCTCTGTATTATAACTATAACACACTCGCAGTAATCAATCAGCATAACAAAAGGTGCATAATTATAGAGAAAGAAAGAAAAAGAAATGTCATCAGAGACGAAATACATACAAAGAGAATATGTATAAATGGTGTAATGATTTGCCAATAATAGCTGTTATTTTAAAAGTGCAGCAATCAGAATAAACTGTTCCATATATCACAGATATCAATGTTTCCCCCTATATTTTGTAAACAAAAACCAGAGCATGCTCGTTGGGATGCAGATAATGAAAAACAATCATGAAAATAGCTAGCAGCTCAAAATGCTTGCATGATAATGGTGACATATCATGCCAGAGCTGGCCTTGAAAAGATTTTTTATATGAAATGATCTCTTAAATAGTGCACAGATTGAACATTTTCTAATATATTGCTATAGTGCATCAGTGAAAGATATGTATATGGCTTTTATTATAAGCATAACATTGTACCTATAACAGATCAATATAAGTATATTTAGGACTTGTATTTACATCAAATGGAAAACTGAAGTTTGCTTCTGAACAACTTTAAGAATGTGCTAAAAAGGCATATTATGCATTGAAATCAAAGTATACCTGGAAACAACACAATCTTTCAGTCCAAGTTTTGCTCAAATTACACCAATTATAACATATGGATCTGAAATATGGATTACAGACTATAAATTAGATTAATTCCTCAGAATGTTTTCCATTTGAAAAAAAAAACCTCACAAAATCATATTCTCAAAGATATTGATTGATTGATGTTTTTCCGCCACACTCAACAATTTTTCAGTTATCTGGTGGCGCCCAGTTTTTATTGGTGGAAGAGAGAACCCAGATACAATGTACCTGGGAAGAGACCACCGACCTTCCGAAAGTAAACTGGGAAACTTTCTCACTTACTGGCGCAAGCGAGATTTGAACCCGCGCCGACAGAGGTGAGAGGCCGTGTGATTTTGAGCATGATGCTCTAACCACTCAGCCATGGAGGCCAAATCAAAGATATTTTAGGTGTACATAGAAAAGCATCAAATTTAGCAGTCAATGCTGAATTGGGTTCTTATCCACTCTACTAATGTTATGAAAACATGTTTAAATATTATATGAGATTATGAGATATGAAATCAAGTACCACATAAAATAATGTGCTCTTAGTATCAGCTCTTAAAGAAGACAATTAAAGAATTAGCTTTGAAAAAGAGCTATAATCCATGGCAAAGCAAGATTTTCAATCTTCAACATAGATTTAACTTGACTTCTTTAAATATTTCTCATAAGGAGTTTAGATGTAAGCTTTAATAAAACTTTTGCTAACATGACCTTTGAACAAAATCTCATGATCAAATTCAGGAAAACTTTATTTCTATAGTAAAATCATAAATTGTAATGAATATAAATTGCAGGATTACTTAAAGTTTCCTTGTGTGAAAGATCACAGCTTACAAAATTAAGAATAAGTGCACATTCACTATTTATTGAAACAGGCAGATATTGTAAACCAATAATCCTGAAGGAAAAACGTATATGCTATGCTTGTAAATTATTTGTTGAAAACGAAAAACATTTTGTTCTTTACTGTCCTGTGTATGACAAACTTTGATTTCAATATTATGATACTTTCGTGATGAATTATACTGTGGTACTGATCCCATTAAAGAAATTTGATTATAATATTACAAAACGTTTGTGTAACTATTTAGATAGATGCTTTATGCAGAGAAAAGAAATTCATGGACTCTTAAGAAGCGTATGAATATGTCTTATACATATGCTATAGTCATTGTGCCATAATTTTTTTCCTTTTCTTTTTGTTTAATATGTCATTTGTTTTGTATTTTGACTGTAATGCCAACATGGTGATGTCAATAAATAAATTGAAATATGTAAATTTGATCTCCTGTTGCATATTGTATATTATGTTAGTTTCTTTTCCCTAGAGTCAGCAGTTTTAATCATGACCATTGATACCTTTAAGTTCAAGCTGTGAATGGTGCAGATTTCTAAGCTATTAAGAATTCAAGTATATATTGCATGTCTCATCATATAATCCTATTGTAAGTTTTTACTCATCAAAAATTAATGTAGAATCATTAAGGTTACTATAAGCAGCTTAAGAGGGGTCATTATATTTTACACGTCAGTATCAGTGACTGTGTTTTAGATTAGATGACAAATAGGTATATGCCTTATTTGGCAGGGCTATATGTGTGAAGTATTTTATTGATGTTTACCCTGATTAACCCACACAGACCTTTACTGTAGAAGAGCACTGGCCTTTATTTTCATGACATAACAATGGTTGTAATCAGAAGTGTTGGTCATACTAGAGGGATTTAGGACTTGTTTATTATACACCCAATAACCTTCTCCACTGGTGTGTCTGTTGATTCAGCCAAGCTTATTACCATAAACACACCTGACGCTGGAAAGGCAAGTTAGGACCCAGGTTATTTTAAACTTCTGTTACAGGTGTATGTGTGTGTCTTTTGCGTGTGACACATTTTTAGATGTGTCTGACCGTTTATTTGAATTGAATTTTAAACTAACCTTCCTTCCGGTGATTCATTCAAGGCTTGGGTTAAGGTGCATATTGTCACAAAGGAAGCGAAAGAAGGTAAGACAACACTTAAGTCGCACTGTGCATTTCATTGACGAAATTATTGTGATTTATGAATCTGGTGTGCTGATCAGATTTGTGTATAGTATGAGAATTTTGAGGAAGAAAATTGTTGTTGACTTGTACATTGATATAGTACCTACTTTGTGCTTCACTGATCACTATCTTTTTTTGTCTTGTTTTGTTGACGAATTCCTGAAGAAGATTGTCTTTGTCAGCATTATAGTGTATATGTAATTACCACATTTTTTACGTGAAGTACCAGCTAGAGGTGTTGGAATTTAGGATAAAACAAAAACTTTGGAGCTTATTGAATATTTTTTGTCCAGTAATGTACTGCACCATCATATCATCAATTATTAGCTGAAATTACAGAATGTACATGTACATGAACGTATATAAGCATGAGTTTCACTTTCGAAGATATTGAAAAGACGTATAAGATACTATCAGATGTTAACATGTGAGCAGTATCAACATACATAAAAAAGTTACTAGTCTATTTTTACATGAAGAAAAGGTAAGGGGGTTACGTGTAAGGTGGCCACATTGGTACTCACTGTAACACGTACTGAAATAGTTTTACCAAAGTTTCAGGTTTAATTTCTTTATTAAACATTGCATTGTATTTGGATGGTGCTTTAGTTTTAGACACACTGATGGTTACTTTGCAGTAGAAATAAATGAGTACAAATGTTCTCAGCTTTAGGGCTATATGCATGCATGACTTCCTCCACCCTATGCTTTTTATATCAAGTTTCCCATCTAATGAAAAATTTGTCATCAGCCTTTCAAAGTGAGGTATCCCATTTAATGATGTGTTGTTCAGTAGAAAACCAATTTTAATGGAAATTTTGTTTATGAGTACCTGCAGTTAAATGAGAAGGCAATTTGAAACTTGTCATAACTAATTGGCAGCTGGTGTCAGTTGACAATGCCTAAGAATTATTGTACATAAATTCAATAGATGCTTTTGTGTCAGAGTTATGCTTCATTTAAAAACAAGATAATACTTGATGGACTGATAAATAAACTCTGTTTTTACAGAAATTCTTTATTTTATGTTGGTGTACAATGATAAATATGTCAATTTAAGATAATGCCCTTCACTGATGGTCAATATTTTTAAGCTCTGAAATACTGGTGGTATTCATTGTATATACTGTCAGTCTCTCAAGTGTTTTTGTATAAGTGGAGTGGGGAAAACAATAAATTCAGCTTTCACTGGGACAGATGATCATATCTATCTGTGAAAATGCTCTGTGCTCTGTGGATGCTCTCTATCCAGCAATCTAATTAAGAAGATTAGCCATAAATTTGACATCACACATCACAATGAATAGGTTCCCATTCACAGACGGAAAGGGGGTTCCTGTCAAGGGAGATTACTCTGTATTTCCTTTGTGGCAGCAGACATGCTTGTGCATAACATAGGAGATTGATTTTTTTTAGTTGTGTCATTGTGAGAAACAAGATGATGGATTGGGGAAAATGTCTGCAAATGGATGAACATACAAACCAGTGCTGATAATAAATCTAGTTTGTAATTAGGCTCTGATAATTATTTCCTGTCCCAAAATGTTTGGTCTGTAAATTAGACTAAGCCAAAATAGATTAATGTTGTTATCCAAAAATATTGATTATCTGCCTTCAAGTTTAGCGTACACTCTTTCTTGTTTACCTCTTGGAATCTTGGGATTTTTACTTTTGAGTGCCATGTATATTTATTATTGATATGCTGTGTTTAGTCAATCGGCTATGAAACCAGCATGCTCTTATCAGAATCTTGATTCTGCAGTGTACTTTTTTCATAAACAGTGACAATTTTCTTGGATATAGAATGTATTTTACATTGGAGAATTAATTTGTGATTGGTAAGGACCTGCCCTATAATTCTAATGTTTGATGAAATTTGTAAATGTCAGAATTTTAAGAATATGAGATATATCTCAGAAGTGTCTAGGGATGCAGACTGCATGTCCACTGATAAAAGAGGGCATATCAAGCTGATTGCATGCTACACATGCATTCATACAATGGTAGTTTTTCCCCTCTGGTCTGCTTATGCTCCCCATTCTAAGATTTTGGGGTTTTAAAAAATGTTTGTGGCTGTCCATGTACATGTATGTACATTAACCAGTGTTTTACACTACTTTGTATATGAGCAAAATTTTAAGTCTGGTGCAAAGTTTATCTTTAAATTAAGGGAACTTGGAATTGCATTTGATTAAATGTACACATACTGGTTGATATGAAGAATGCATCAGTATCAAAGCACATTTACTGTTCATTGATTAGACTGCACATGGGTCTGAACCTTTTAATGTGAGTCAGAAAAACAAAAAATAATTAAGTTAGTTTTGGAAGATGTAATTTCAGTCTCTGCATTATAACGTGGATCCATACATATATGTGTATAAATTTCTGAAAATATATACTGCTGTATACGTGTGGTACAGGCATGAGGAAATCAAATTTCTAGGATAAAACCAGTTAATGAGTGGGATTTATCAGGTATCGTTAAGTACTATAGGACATCAAAAGGAAGGAAATTATTTTAAAAATGTCTATTGAAAAACGTGGAAATGTTACAGTACTGCATTAATTGTGTTTATCAGAGTTGTAATTGGATGAATCCAAAAAAACCAAAAAAAAACCAGACATCAAATTATAGCACCTGTTGTATAGTCATAGAATATGACTTGCATGCTCTGTAGTGATAATAATATTTGATATTTCATCCACTATACTTCATGATTTAGTGTGTATATGACATGTATAATAAATGACTGCATATTTTCAGGGAAAAGTCTACAGTAATAGTTGAAGTGAAGAAGAAAGGCCTAGTATCTGTACACTTTGTGCCAACGTCCAAGTGAAAAATACGACTTTATACTGCCAAAGAAAAAAGTACCACCTGTAGTCATACTGCCAGGAGAAAGCCCGAGTGATGAACTGGAAACTTAGTTTTCTTCTGCTTTTATCAGCATTCATCTGCATCATAAAATGTCAAGGTAATTCACTTTTGCTCATAGGGCGCTTCAGATTATGATATATATATATATATATATATATATGTGTGTGTGTGTGTGTATATAAAATGTTGCTTAGGAATGCACCGTCTTTGATGTAGCACTTCTTGCACAATACGATTATGTCAAGTCACATTGTGATGTTATGATTCTACAGGAAAAATTAATAGGATAGTGTTCATAGATTGAACAAAACCACAATCTAATTAAAATTAGATTCTATGATCCGCTCATCTACTATCGTTACATAGGTGTAGCAACAGTAAATGAGCGGATAATAGGATCTAATTTTGATTAGATTGAACACAACCAATATATATATAAATATTTTTCTTTTAATTTTGAAGTTGTACTTATGTTTAATTGCTTCAGATGATCAGATGCCACCTAAAATGACCAGTACTTTCAACAATGTTTATTACTTTCCACGGGATTCTATTCTTACTAATGCAAGGATTGAGTGTAAGGCACAGAATGGACAAATTGAGTAAGTTTTGGGTCAGATATGACACAAGTTGATATTTAAGGAAGTCTCTTCTATTTCAGATTTAAATCATTGGATATACAGGAGTTTGTAAATTTTCTGATGCCATCACAATATCTATCAGTCAGGAAATTGAGACTGCTCTAAAATTGAATGAAAAATGTCAATGGAATATCATATTTAAAAGAGTTTTATTCGTGTAATGCATGTGCGGAGAAGAAAACGGTTCATGTTTTCCTGAATATATTTCAGATACAAATGGAAAAAAAATGGAGAAGATGTTCAGAACAGCCAGTATGTGTCAGTGGATAAATCCACAGGGACGCTGAAATTCATCCAGATGCAGACCTCCGATTACGGAACCTATCAATGCTTTGCTAAAAATGATTTTGGGACCTCACTTTCCAAACCCTTTAAAGTGGAAGAGTCCAGTGAGTAATACTATAAAATGTACAGTACAACACACTTGTAGCAAAGTGCTGGGGATGACAGAATTTGATTCATTATAAATGTAATTTGTTGTATCCAATAAGTGTATAATACGTTTTAAACTACATTATGAGCATGTTTGCTATACATGTAAACTGTATTTTTTTTTTTATTACATTGCATTATAAAACTTGTACAGTAGGTATGGATTGTCATTGTTCTCTATACTTTGGCCCATATGAATTAACATGTAAATATTGACAACTGTTATTGCTCTGAATGTTGTGTTTTTAAACATGAGGATGTAAAAATAATCTATAAAATATTTCACATCATGATATTCTTGTTGTCTTGTAGGAATGGGATCTTTTCCTTCTAGCGATATAAAAGATTACCCATGTAAGGAGTTCGAACATTGTAAAATCCCATGCCGCGACAAACCAAAGTGTGTTCCGAATACGGAGTGCAGAGTGGAGTGGAAGATAGGAGAAGGAACAAAAACCAATGTGGAAATGACGAACCGGGTGGGAGTGGATGGAGATGGTGCGTATGAATTATATTTATTCCATTACATTGTGAAATGCACTGGCAGTACTTTCTCACACCGTGTAATTCTAAAAAAGCTACATTGTACCTTATGCCTTATTAGGTTTGGAAAAATCTCTGACATTTTTGGGGATTTTTCAATTTTGAATCTTCCATGTTTGATACAAATTAATACATACATATATTTTAATGTAAATATAGCTTTGTTTTGCAACCTTTATGCATAATGCTTTGATTTTATTATGTGACATGGCATGCACATAAAATTGACATTGCACAATGTTCTAAAAAGATAAAAACATCCTGTTTAATATTGTCCAATATTTTCTTTATCAAGATGCTATTTTTATAAAGTTTAGATGAAGCTTAAATCCTTTAATCTCCTTGGGGAAATTTTGGCACCATTTTGGGAATTTTTGACAATGCTTGTGAGGGAAAACTGCCAGAATGAGAGGTAGTAATTCTTATGTATGAAAATTATGGTCATTTTTTGTGGTTTTGAATTTGTATGTGATTTTTATCCCTAGCTTGGGGATGTAAATTCATGGGTTCATTATGTTAAGAGGGTCAAGACATACCTTTCCTCTGAAAACTTTTAATATATTTCTAGCATGAATTTTTAATACAGGTACTTAATCAATGGCTTGAAGGTTAAATTGTTGGATATTGAACTTCCCATTTACAATGAAGTAAAGTATCGTTTCAAAGCTTTGCTATTTGTACAATGGCACTCTAATGTAAGTTCACTTAAAAATCTGTCCAAGATGTTTGAACACTTTTCATATATACATATTGTTTTATAACATAAGATAAGAGTTACCATCTTAAGGGACTGGGTTCTTTTTAAGTTTATTTTCTAAAATACTTTTTGCCAAAGCCAGCAGAATGGAGACAAATCACCTCACTACTAGAATGATTAAACGTGTTACAGGAACTTTAAAAAAAAAATCACCTCACTACTAAAATGATTAAATGTGTTACAGCAACTCAAAATATTCATCTACTCACTACTAAAATGATTGAATGTGTTACAGCAACTCAAAAAAAAACAAACAAGTTTTAGATGGTTTTGTGAAAAATACTTTTATGGTATACATACATGTAATGTATTTCAACAATCAAAATTTTCAGACAATTTCCAGATCTTGATAAGAAATTTAATTTTTTTTTATTTCTAGGAGATCTTCATTTCCTATGGTCGGATACCAATGATTGGATTGGTTTGCAGTACAGATGTGGAATATGGCAAGAACAGCTGAAGATGTTGGTTGTGGGCAGTCAAACTCGTCTTAATATCATCTGTAAGGATTTACTTGTGCATAAGAAGGCTGCCATATCTTCTCAAGTCTTTTAATTTAGCTGAACTGAGTTGAAGAGTTCAAAAGAGTTTTTGTGTTTAATGTGGCAATAAATGTGCTACAACAACTCAAAAAACAATCATGTTCAATGGACAGTTTTTGTATTACCTCTGTGACTGCACTGGCAACAGTCTGGACATAACAAAAGTTTTTGAATACACTTGTACAAGTTATGATTGTATCTATATTTTTCATATGTTTCAAATGTATGTTTCAGCCGCATCTGAAGTTCCACAACTGGGTCCCATTTCCGTCTATAAATCTAATGGCAAGGCCCTATACAGAGGAGTGGGAGTGCTGAGATGCATGTTTTCAGGATAGTGAGTATATATATAAAGGACTATGTGACTAAATTATAACTTACCATAGCATATGCAGCATTGTCACCAATTAAATCTGACACAGTAAAGTGTAAGCAATTCACAGAAAGTGATCCACATGTCAGTCAATCGATTTGGCATGACGTTGTCTGGTACATTTTGTAATACACGACACATTTTATGTTTTGAAAGGCGGATCAAGCAATCCCCCAAGTGAATATATATTTTACAATGAAACAGCAAAGTTGCAAGAACTTGTCATACCATTATTTCGCACATGATATCGATGTATCAGAGTTAGTATCGAGTCTTACTGTTAATGTTTTGTGTACCTGCAAGTAAAAAAATTATATGCCTTGTTTAACATTGAGATTAAAATCAGACAAAGGTATTTTATTGTGCACGTTTTATTTTGCTGATTTTCTATTTCATGGAAAACCTACAACTTAACGATGCTACGGTGTAAAATAAAATGAAAAGTAATGCCGTTTTGGGTTGTCAAGGGGGCGTGTCCCCATACCAAGTTACATTATAAATACAATATAAACTACATTTTTTTAGTGTGCTCAGCCAATCAAATTCCATGTAACAAGTGAAATTGAATTATTATGATAAAAAGTATTTTATAACGTATAGAGTGAGCAAAAACTACTTTAATTCCTTATCATTTAATGTAGTAAATCGCATTTGATATTATTTGATGAATAATTCTAAAGAAAATGTAAATTTGATATGACGTGGACCAATATCGCCATAGCAACAAAATGGAAACAGGACAGCCAAACATTTTGTGACATCATTCCTAGGACATCATATAGTTGGACTAAACAACAACTTTGTTTATATGATATAATGAATGTTAATAGAGTCAAATGAACCAATTGAATTGCGTGTTTCGAGTAGAATTAAATTATATACATCATACTAATACATGTATGATATGCATTTGGTGTTTCTGTTTACAATAAAGTCCAGTAGTTTCTTATCAAGTCTTCAAATTTGGGAAATTACATGGCTTTCTGATGTCATGTTTTTATTATTAATTTTTTCGAATGTAGATTTAGATTTAAATCGTCACCTTTAATTTTGGGGACAGGAAATGTTTCATTTTCACATGTGTATTTACTTTTGATAATTCTGCTTAAGTGGGATATGTATGTGAAGTGCTTTTTACTAACCTTTCTAAGAATATGTATATTACTGTTGTTTTAATGTTCTTTTATATAAATTATTTCTTGAATCCATTTGCTTGTAGTCCAGCACCAGACATTGAATGGGTCTCTCCTGATAAACAAGTCATCAAGAATTCTTTTAAATATGAAATCAGCGACTATGGCAGAATCTTGAAGATCAAGGATGCAGAGCAAACAGATGAAGGATTTTACCTTTGTAATGGAAAAGGGAAAACTGAATCCAGCCAACGCGTATTCCTAAATGTAACTTGTAAGTTTTTTTTAGACAATCCTTATCTGTACTTATCTGGTAATTTATTTAAAATTTGGCCAAGTCGGAGCTGATGCACTATTTGGCGTATTCACGATTTAGCAGTAGTTCTGTATATGCTTAAGGACAGATAAAGAATTTCATATTTTATAGCAACTATAAATTACGGCTCTAGCCTCTCCACCAAATTTGAATCCAGTTAGAATATGAAGATGTACAGTAAATTAGTTATGGAAAAACAAGCTGTGGGTTTTGATAAATTATTTATTTTATTGATATAAAGGATATTAATACTGTGCAAATTGGTTTAATAAAAAAAATTCAGCAATTGGTAATATGTATATACGGTGTGTCCGTTGGACCGAGCGAAGCATAAAATGGTCATTGGCGTGTCCCAAGTGATAATCATAATTCCGTTAAGTACGGTAAATTATAATTCATTTAAAAACATATATTATCTATGAAATTCCTCTTGTGCTGAACGCCCAGTAACATCTAAATTTTAAAGGGGGGGATGTGTGAGGATAACTACAGGATCCGCCTAATCATACAACGCGGGAAATATATTGCCAGCTGACGTAAATCGTGCATTGTGACGTCACATTTAGCCTGGACCTTTTTCTCTCTTCCAAATCAAACAATTATAAACAACAATACATCCTGTTTGCAATTTATAAGACAATTAAAACCAAACATAATTAATCAATAAATTCAAAGTGGTATAAACTATGTGTAAATATATCGTATACAGTTTTTTTATTTTAAAAAACTCAAGAATTCGTTAATCTATTAAGTCGTATTACTATTTTTCTATTTAATGATTGGCTAAAAACTGTAACAATAATTATTGTACCATTAAAATTTAAGATACTGAGTGTTTGGATTACAAATTGCTCGTCAGTCTTGTATTTTTGGCATTCAAAATTAAAACACTAATAACTATAGAAGCCGCGAAGGAACAAAACAAAATGGCGGTGCTCATATGGATCACAAAATTTTCAGTTAACATATGTAGAGATTATCTCTATTCATTTGTTGATTTTCTCATTTGTTTTCTTTTACATACGTTTTACCTTTAGCGCCTTGCTTTGTGGACGGGCCTTTGGCCCGTCCAAGCTTGGCTGGGTATTATATGTAAGTCTGCTGTTTTGGGTTTTGTTTGTAAATATCACATATTTGATAATTTACAGACTCTCCAATCCTCAATCCAAACTCTGTACATCCCCAGATGAATGATATATATGTGCCGGAGGGAAAGGCAGCTAAGTTTTTTTGTGAAGCTGTGTCTTTGCCTGGAGAAAATGACCCAAGCCTGCCAACATGGAAGAAAAATGGAGCTGACTTATCGATAGATGGAAGTAAGACGATATGGAGGACGTGTTCACATCAGTGAAATTTAAGAAATGATAACCATGTAGTTGGAATAGTTTGTTGTAGAATAACCTCCGAGGTTGTTGGAAAATAAAAAAAAAAATTGTACTTCAGGAATGGTTTTTATTTTCAGACATCCACCCTAAAGAAAAAATAAAAACCAAACTACTGGTGAGGTGGGGGGGGGGGGGGGGGGGGGGGGGGAGTATATGTTTGTGAGGTTTTTATTTTCCAACAATATCTTGTGACAGAAGGGTTTTTTATTCAACAATTATGATGATGAGGTCATATTATTTTTATTCTACAGCAGTTACACGTCTTTCATGTACAAATTTAAAAAAGTACAGTTCTCTTGGAATGTACAGCCATTTTATAGGATGCCAGTGTATGAAGTACTCAATAAACCCTGCAATATAGCAATGGTTTTTTTTATGAGGGGGTTATTAGAGATTTAACACTGAGAGAATTGGCTGTGATACTTTTATCTTAATTATATGATATTCTTTTGTAATTTAGATAAGTACATCTTAAGTAACAACAATGAAGTGTTGACTGTGACCAATGTACAAAAGGGCAGTGATTCTGGTGCTTTCCAATGCATGTCTGAAAACAGTGAAGGTGTCCTATTCAAGGAGGCATTGCTGAAAGTTATAGGTATGGTGTACTAACAGTTCTACTTTAGTTGGAGTGAAGGAGTTAAAAAAATTTGGTAGTTAAGAAATGATTACATGGCCATTATGATATGAAAACAATGCAGATTGCGTGAAAATGTACTGATGGAACTCTTTGATAATGTTCTCCAGATCCAATTAAAATCATTGAGAGGCCGCTTGGAAACTACAAGTTAATGCCGGGCGACATGCTGAGTTTGGGGATTATAGCATCTAGTGAACCGTCTTTGTCTTTACGTTACAAGTGGCTCTTCATCAATCATGAAGGCAAAGAGGAAGTAGTGAAAGACAATGCCTATTGGAAGATTTCTAGGCCACAGTTCAACAATTTGACCATAGACGTTAGCCAGGTTTCAGATCCTGGTGTGGTGCTATCCTTGACAGGGCAGTATGTGGTGGAAATCTTCCACAATTATGACATGGAGAAAATCAATGTAACAGTGGAAACGGAAATCATATCAACAAGTGAGTCTCAGAATTCTCTGTACAATCATATACCAGTGTTTTCCTTTACATTTAACATCATATTTACACACATTTATGTTATTAGAACATTTTGTCTGCAATATACCTTATTTTTTTACAATACAAATTCATATACATTTGAGTAAGGGGGGGGAGGGGTGTATATTATTTTTGTCGGTTATTCTATCCGAAACTTTATCTTTCCTAATGACTTTATAAACTAAAAAAGTTCGAAAATTTATATTTACATGTAGCAAAATGATAGAAATATATGAAAGCTTTGATATTTCTTTCATTAAACGGTTCATTCTCAACGATTTTTGTGAAAAAATTAAAAGTTGCTTGAATTTTAAAGGATTCAGATAGGTATTAACATTACATTAGTATCTATAGAATAAAAAGCATTCAGGCAGACATTTTGGAAGAACTGATGTGCTCTCACAATGATA
Source organism: Ostrea edulis (assembly GCF_947568905.1). Lineage (NCBI taxonomy): Eukaryota > Metazoa > Mollusca > Bivalvia > Ostreida > Ostreidae > Ostrea > Ostrea edulis. The sequence goes on from NC_079169.1 coordinate 85,253,705, forward strand.
ATAAAAATGCTTCCTAGCACTGATCTTCCTTGAGGCCGTCTCTCTAAATTTCCATTAATGTACAGTAACTGAACGCTACAGAGCAGACGATGGACAACATGATAAAAAGAATTATATTCATAATGCCATTATGGTTATTGTCAGGATTCATCATGCATTTGTATCTGACAATGATTTAATCATAGTGTGAAGTGGTAAGACCTTGGTATTCATAATTATGTCACTGAAGTTTAAGCTTCAAATTCATGTCCATAAACTGAACAACGATAAAGAATCACTACAAATCCCCTCAAACACGAGAAACTGAATTACAATAAAGAATCACTACAAACACGAGAAACTGAAGTACAATAAAGAATCACTACAAACACGAGAAACTGAATTACAATAAAGAATCACTACAAACACGAGAAACTGAATTACAATAAAGAATCACTACAAACACGAGAAACTGAATTACAATAAAGAATCACTACAAACACGAGAAACTGAATTACAATAAAGAATCACTACAAACACGAGAAACTGAATTACAATAAAGAATCACTACAAACACGAGAAACTAAATTACAATAAAGAATCACTACAAACACGAGAAACTGAAGTACAACAAAGAATCACTACAAAGAATCACTACAAACACGAGAAACTGAATTACAATAAAGAATCACTACAAACACGAGAAACTGAATTACAATAAAGAATCACTACAAACACGAGAAACTGAATTACAATAAAGAATCACTACAAACACGAGAAACTGAATTACAATAAAGAATCACTACAAACACGAGAAACTGAATTACAATAAAGAATCACTACAAACACGAGAAACTGAATTACAATAAAAGAATCACTACAAACACGAGAAACTGAATTACAATAAAGAATCACTACAAACACGAGAAACTAAATTACAATAAAAGAATCACTACAAACACGAGAAACTGAATTACAATAAAGAATCACTACAAACACGAGAAACTGAAGTACAACAAAGAATCACTACAAACATGAGAAACTGAAGTACAACAAAGAATCACTACAAATCCCTCAAATATGAATATTTTTCATAAATCATGACAATTTATTGTAATGAAAGTAAATTACTTTACTGTATGTAAAGTAGAATTACTAAATGCAGCATTTTTATTATATGTATACAGTCCAAATTTGAGCAATATAGACAGGAGAAGATATTGACTCTGGTGGTCATCCTTTGCAGTCTTTCTTAACATGTAATATTCAATTGTACAGTTGCTCCAAGAAGCCCCATCGTTCAACAAGCCAACCTGAATTTCCTCATCTATATAGCTGTCGCTGTGGTATTCCTCATCGTGGTCATCATAATTGTCTTCTGCCTGGTTCGCAGAAACCAGGGAGGGGTCTATTCTGGTATGAAGGATATGTATCTGATCTAAAATGTATGATTAAATGTTAAATGCAAATTGTTCACATTCATCTCTGTCCACTAATAGGAAATAAATCAGCTGATAAATGTGTAAAATAAACGATAGCTTCAGAGAACATACATCTAGAAGCTAAAAAGCATAATTATTTGGTGCAGTGTTACACATCTGTATAAGTACTCATTTGATTTTTAGTGGACAAAAAAGAAGTAGCTGCCGGTCATGACCCCGAAAAAGAGCTGCTGGAGAGTGGTTTCCAGGATCTGTCAAGGGCGTAAGTATCCATAGCAACTGTAAATCTGCATTATTTCAGAATTTGTTTGTGCTGTACAGTTGTTGTCAAGAAGTGGAGAGATTGGAAACTTTTAGGTTAGGCTATACAAAAGTTGTAGAGTTCTGGCTATGATTTCTTTGATTTAGAATGATTGGCAGTGGGGCAGAACGTCAGCTACAATTTCCTTTACTTGCATAAAACCAAAGTCTCTGTAATTTCATAGATCTAGAAACCCAGTATACACATCAAAGCTTAATTGTAGGGGGTAATTTTAGATGTATTTATTTAAAGTTTAAATGCCATCTATAAAACTATAAAGCTTAATTGTATGGGGTAATTTTAGATGTATATATTTAAAGTTTAAATGACATTTATAAAACTACAAAGCTTAATTGTATTAAGTAATTTTAGATGTATTTATTTAAAATTTAAATGCCATCTATAAAACTATAAAGCTTAATTGTATGGGGTAATTTTAGATGTATTTATTTAAAGTTTATTTATAAAACCACAAAGCTTAATTGTATTAAGTAATTTTAGATGTATTTATTTAAAATTTAAATGCCATCTATAACACTACAAAGCTTAATTGTATGGGGTAATTTTAGATGTATTTATTTAAAGTTTAAATGCCATCTATAAAACTATAAAGCTTAATTGTATGGGGTAATTTTAGATGTATATATTTAAAGTTTAAATGACATTTATAAAACTACAAAGCTTAATTGTATTAAGTAATTTTAGATGTATTTATTTAAAATTTAAATGCCATCTATAAAACTATAAAGCTTAATTGTATGGGGTAATTTTAGATGTATTTATTTAAAGTTTATTTATAAAACCACAAAGCTTAATTGTATTAAGTAATTTTAGATGTATTTATTTAAAATTTAAATGCCATCTATAACACTACAAAGCTTAATTGTATGGGGTAATTTTAGATGTATTTATTTAAAGTTTAAATGCCATCTATAAAACTATAAAGCTTAATTGTATGGGGTAATTTTAGATGTATATATTTAAAGTTTAAATGACATTTATAAAACTACAAAGCTTAATTGTATTAAGTAATTTTAGATGTATTTATTTAAAATTTAAATGCCATCTATAAAACTATAAAGCTTAATTGTATGGGGTAATTTTAGATGTATTTATTTAAAGTTTATTTATAAAACCACAAAGCTTAATTGTATTAAGTAATTTTAGATGTATTTATTTAAAATTTAAATGCCATCTATAACACTACAAAGCTTAATTGTATGGGGTAATTTTAGATGTATTTATTTAAAGTTTAAATGCCATCTATAAAACTATAAAGCTTAATTGTATGGGGTAATTTTAGATGTGTATATTTAAAGTTTAAATGACATTTATAAAACTACAAAGCTTAATTGTATTAAGTAATTTTAAATGTATTTATTTAAAGTTTATTTATAAAACCACAAAACTTAATTGTATTAAGTAATTTTAGATGTATTTATTTAAAAATTTAAATGCCATCTATAAAACTATAAAGCTTAATTGTATGGGGTAATTTTAGATGTATTTATTTAAAGTTTAAATGCCATCTATAACACTACCAAGCTTAATTGTATGGGGTAATTTTAGATGTATTTATTTAAAGTTTAAATGACATTTTCAAAACTACAAAGCTTAATTGTATTAAGTAATTTTAGATGTATTTATTTAAAGTTTAAATGCCATCTATAAAACTATAAAGCTTAATTGTATGGGGTAATTTTAGATGTATTTATTTAAAGTTTAAATGACATTTATAAAACTACAAAGCTTAATTGTATTAAGTAATTTTAGATGTATTTATTTAAAATTTAAATGCCATCTATAAAACTATAAAGCTTAATTGTATGGGGTAATTTTAGATGTATTTATTTAAAGTTTATTTATAAAACCACAAAGCTTAATTGTATTAAGTAATTTTAGATGTATTTATTTAAAATTTAAATGCCATCTATAACACTACAAAGCTTAATTGTATGGGGTAATTTTAGATGTATTTATTTAAAGTTTAAATGCCATCTATAAAACTATAAAGCTTAATTGTATGGGGTAATTTTAGATGTATATATTTAAAGTTTAAATGACATTTATAAAACTACAAAGCTTAATTGTATTAAGTAATTTTAGATGTATTTATTTAAAATTTAAATGCCATCTATAAAACTATAAAGCTTAATTGTATGGGGTAATTTTAGATGTATTTATTTAAAGTTTATTTATAAAACCACAAAGCTTAATTGTATTAAGTAATTTTAGATGTATTTATTTAAAATTTAAATGCCATCTATAACACTACAAAGCTTAATTGTATGGGGTAATTTTAGATGTATTTATTTAAAGTTTAAATGCCATCTATAAAACTATAAAGCTTAATTGTATGGGGTAATTTTAGATGTGTATATTTAAAGTTTAAATGACATTTATAAAACTACAAAGCTTAATTGTATTAAGTAATTTTAAATGTATTTATTTAAAGTTTATTTATAAAACCACAAAACTTAATTGTATTAAGTAATTTTAGATGTATTTATTTAAAAATTTAAATGCCATCTATAAAACTATAAAGCTTAATTGTATGGGGTAATTTTAGATGTATTTATTTAAAGTTTAAATGCCATCTATAACACTACCAAGCTTAATTGTATGGGGTAATTTTAGATGTATTTATTTAAAGTTTAAATGACATTTTCAAAACTACAAAGCTTAATTGTATTAAGTAATTTTAGATGTATTTATTTAAAGTTTAAATGCCATCTATAAAACTATAAAGCTTAATTGTATGGGGTAATTTTAGATGTATTTATTTAAAGTTTAAATGCCATCTATAACACTACAAAGCTTAATTGTATGGGGTAATTTTAGATGTATTTATTTAAAATTTAAATGCCATCTATAAAACTATAAAGCTTAATTGTATGGGGTAATTTTAGATGTATATATTTAAAGTTTAAATGACATTTATAAAACTACAAAGCTTAATTGTATTAAGTAATTTTAGATGTATTTATTTAAAGTTTATTTATAAAACCACAAAGCTTAATTGTATTAAGTAATTTTAGATGTATTTATTTAAAAATTTAAATGCCATCTATAAAACTATAAAGCTTAATTGTATGGGGTAATTTTAGATGTATTTATTTAAAGTTTAAATGCCATCTATAACACTACCAAGCTTAATTGTATTAAGTAATTTTAGATGTATTTATTTAAAGTTTAAATGACATTTACAAAACTACAAAGCTTAATTGTATTCATCTTCACAAGTCAAGGGTTATTGATTCGTTACCTCGCACTAATCCTTGACATCAGTCGCTATTTAAAAGTTGGGCTCGAGAAGAAGGATGACGCAATACGCTAAAATTAATCAGCCAATGGGATTTCTTGTTTCAGATGAAAGTTTGGTAAGGGGATAAACAGAAAGTAAAAAATGGCGTCCGTTGACGAAAAGATATGTGAAAAGCATCAAATCGATAATTTGACTGAAAACCAAAAGCTTTCGATATCATGTATCAGAGAAGGAAAAGATGTTTTTATTGGGACTAAAACCGGCAGTGGTAAATCGCTATCTTACGAAGTTGTTCCCATTATTTTGGACAATTTGTTTAATTTGTTAAAACATAGTCGACAAACGTACTTCGACAATCCATCATTTTCATTCGGCTCATACCCCAAAACCTCGTCTAATTGTTTCTTCAAGCAAAACGAACTCCCGAAAATCAATCGACGGTATCTGTCTTGTACTAATTGGCCACAAATTATACGCCATAATGCCGTCGCCATGCCTGTTTACTGTTTAGTTTTGTTTTCGACCGATTATAAAAGCCGTTGTCTGATTGGTTTGCAGCTTCAGGCTGCAAACCAATCATGTGCTTTTTCTCAAGCCCAACTTTTAAATAGCGACTGATGTCAAGGGTTAATGCGAGGTAACGAATCAATAACCCTTGACTTGTGAAGATGAATTGTATTAAGTAATTTTAGATGTATTTATTTAAAGTTTAAATGCCATCTATAAAACTATAAAGCTTAATTGTATGGGGTAATTTTAGATGTATTTATTTAAAGTTTAAATGCCATCTATAACACTACAAAGCTTAATATTGTATGGGGTAATTTTAGATGTATTTATTTAAAATTTAAATGCCATCTATAAAACTATAAAGCTTAATTGTATGGGGTAATTTTAGATGTATTTATTTAAAGTTTAAATGCCATCTATAACACCACAAAGCTTAATTGTATTAAGTAATTTTAGATGTATTTATTTTAAAAAGTTTAAATGCCATCTATAACACCACAAAGCTTAATTGTATTAAGTAATTTTAGATGTATTTATTTAAAGTTTAAATGCCATCTATAACACTACAAAGCTTAATTGTATGGGGTAATTTTAGATGTATTTATTTAAAGTTTAAATGCCATCTATAAAACTACAAAGCTTAACAGAGGATGGATGTGATCTTTTATATGTCTGAAATTAATATGTGCATTGTATGCCAGAAATAATGACAATATCAGTAAAATTAAAACATCATTGACCAAAAGTAGCATACCAGCTGACAGTCTAGAACGAGCAAATTATACAGGATATGTAAGAGATGGCAGTCTGCATATTTTAATGTTATACACATATGAAGGTATATTAGGAAGAATATGTAGCTAACCTCTGCCAATTCCTACTGATTTGTAGCTGACATCAGACAGCTGGTAAGGTGTCACTCGTCTTTGTTGTTTGCTTCTTTAGACAGTGAATTGCAGTATGTTATTTTTACATGTGTTTATGAACTAAGAGGATGTAAAGTAGCAAGTTAATCTGCTTTGAATGGGGTTCCTTTTGACTTAAGAGATATTTTCCTGCTTGTACATGCATGACATTCTGTTTGTATATTATTTTAAGAGAATTTAAGAGTTATAAGCATGTACAGTGTATATGAAGGATTTCACATTCTCAGTTTACATTGCAAACATTTGTTTGTTTTTGATGTAGTTTGTTTTACCATTCTGTTACATCAAATTCCCCTGCACAAAAGTTATAGAATATATAGTTTAATTAATTTGTCCTTGATTTTCTACCATTATGAATTTTGTATTATTATACATGTATATACAAGCTTCACTTTTGATTAAACCCAATTTTATATGTTTTTTGTTCTTAAAGCATTTCTGTATATATATATATATATCAAAATCCATTTGTATGTATAGGTTTAGATTTAAGGAGTAGGCAGGTTGTGGTTGAAATATTATGTCAGAGACTCCACATCATAATAGTAGTGGCTGTCTCTGCTTAACTAGCTATGACATCATCGCGCTTGCTATGACATCATAGCATGTTAGATCGTGTACTTGGTTGTAATAGATGTTGACGTTATAAATATATTGCTTTACCAGCAGGGTATATTATGATGTCACAGTGATAAGATCTTAAACCTGATTAGAAATTGGTTATGGCATGTTTTTCAAAATTTATTTTTCAAATTTCTTCACCAATTCTTCTTTTAGTGATGTAGTTAAAATATTTAATGCATATAGTTCTTGCTTACTGCCATTATGCCACTGGCATGTAGGGCAGCTCTAATTCTTATGGATTTCTGAAAATAGATAAGTATTGCAAGTACCTGGTACCTTTTAAGTACATATGATGATGCAGTTGTAGTAATGAGAGTGCAAAAGGTTCATTGTTTCTTAGATCAACATTGAGGTTGGCTTGAGTACATCATATTATCATAGTTGGTTAAATACATAGATAATGTTTCGTTTAATGAACAAAAATCATTGAGACAATTTTATATGCCCGTCTAAGATGGGATGTGCTATAGTATGGCATTTGTTCCATCTGTTTGCCCTGTTAGCTATTTTGTGTCCGGCTCATAATGCAAGTACTCTGATTACTAGAATCATTAAACTTGGTCAGCTGATGCATCTTGGGTAGAAGGTGGTCACACTTCAAAGTTATGATAGGTCACTGTGACCTTTGATCAAGATGATATGGCCAAATTTGGCAAATCCCTGTCTGGCTCATAAATGGACAATTATTTAGCCTAGAATTGTCAAACTTGGTCAGGTAATGCATCTTAGGTAGAAGGTGTGTCACATTGTACATTAAGGTCACCGTGACCTTTAATTAAGGTGATAAGGCCATATACATGTGTGTCATAACCCTTTTTTTAGGATCATAAAGATTTGAATCCTTGAATCAACAAACTTTGTTAATTGGTGTTCATCTGTAGAAAAATGTGAATTGCAGCTTAAAATCAGTCTTACATGTAGGAGAGGAATGCAGGAACCCTATTCAAAAATTATTACATAATGGGCTTTTGCTTTTTACAACCCAAAATTGTGAAGCTATTCATACCATGTGAAAGAAATCTAAATACATGTAATAAAATGAAACATGTTTTGAAATGTGGTTATTTGAAACAATTCAAGAGATATACATGTATTGAGAAGCCAATTGTTGTACCAAGGTTAACATGATTTTGTCCCATATACACTCATCTCTGTATGATTAATAAACATCTGATGGTAGTATCATGTGTCTGGCAGTGCACTTTATTTAATATCAGATTTATGTGTAAATAACAAGAGTGTAAATAGGGTTTAAATAGTAAAATTTTCCGGAATTATTGACTACTTTTTTCTAAATCTCAAAATCAAATAAAGTTCTCAAAGGGTTTATTCCCTATTGTCTATGTGAATTTTTTTTTTTATGGAAATCAATAGATGAGGTAAGATTTCCATGCCCTTAACTTTTTACAAGAAACTCCACATGATTTGGACAATTATTTTTTGAGAGTCCCCTTTATTTCACTGAATATGAGAGAAAAAATTATCCTCAAATAATTTTTTCCATGCCATTGTCCTGCCTGTCCTTAAAAAAAAAAACTTTCCTTGTTTTTTAAAACCTCTCCAACACAATGAGTTCATTGTAGTATATTTTGTATGATTATGAATATTCAGGAATTGTAGAAGTTCACAAGGGTTACACATACAGCCAGAGGGTGGGTCATTATCACAAACGATTTCAGATGAAGTAGGTCATTTTGTGTATTCAGGAATAGGCATATAATTATACAATAATATCACAGACATAGATTGAAAACGAGACATTGTATATTATACAAAAGTGAAAGAAAAAGTAAACTGCTTTAACTGTTTTAAGTTGATGTTTAAGGTACATACCTAGATCAAGGATTGTCCATAAAAGGCCACATGGTTTATTTCCAGGTGGGGTGGGGGCTTTTAGCAGATAAATGGTGGTTTGTAGCAGTTAACTTATAAGATGGGAAATGCTTGAAAGAGGGCATAGTAGCATAGGATATTCTTCTTAGCTTTCCCGAGCCTTTGGCTCAAGTGAGCTTTCTTTATCAAAATTTTTTCGTTGTGTGTCGTCGTTGTAGACGGCGTAAACTTTTCAAATTTTCATCTTCTTCTCCAGAACCATTGGGCTAATTTCAACCAAACTTGACACAAAGCATCAAAAATAGAATGGGGTCATTTAAAAATCTTCTTCTCAAGAACCACTGGGCCAGAGGAGTTGAAATTTACATGAAAGCTTCCTGACATAGTGCAGATTCAAGTTTGTTAAAATCATGACTTCTGGAGGTAGGATGGGGCCACAATAGGGGATCAAAGTTTTACTTCCAAATATAGAGGGAAAATCTTTAAAAATCTTTTCAAGAAACACTGGGCCAGAAAAGCTGAGATTTACATGAAAGCTTCCTGACATAATGCACATTCACGTTTGTAAAAATCATGGCCCCCAGGGGTAGGTTCGGGCAACAATAGGGGCCAAAGTTTTACATGCGAAGATATAGAAAAAATCTTTAGATATGAGCTAAGGTGACTCAGGTGAGCGATGTGGCCCATGGGCCTCTTGTAGAATCATATGACCAAGGACATGTCATGATCATCAACCAAGATCATTTGGATTGAAGTTCACTGGGATTGAAGTAAAATATTATGGATTTGTAGAAGAGCAAAATATTGTTCAAAAAGTGTACTCCAGTATCAACTCTAGATGATATGAAACTTATACTTTGGTTGCTCTAAAGAAATGTATGTGTTGACCTGATTTTTAACTGTACATTTTATACCAAGCACTCTTGTGAACAGTTCATTATACAGAATTTACATGTATGTACAAATATTGATATGGGCATGTATTTGACAGATTGATAATTCTACATCTAATGAAATTACACGATACTTGTGCATGTATTCCTGCTGAATGTCATTTCCTAATCACAGCATTGATCACTGTTCGTTATCTTCACCTTTCATGGAATAAGTATTTAAGTATTTGTATTTACTTATTGCACCAAAGAAGTGACCACACTTTGTTAGAAAAAGGTCATTATTAAAAAATATTTTTAATTCTTGTTGGTGTAAACACACATGCTGGCAGTTTTGGGAATTCATTTTCTTTCACTCTTATTACAGGGATGATGACAGAAGTCCAAACTACCCAGTTTACGACTATGAAGATGAGAAACACATCGATGACGATGATGACAGTCTCGGAGAGTACGAGGGAGATCTGGAGCTGAACAAATTCAATGAAGATGGCTCCTTCATCGGATTGTACGCCAACAAAAAGGACAAAAAAACACCCAAGTCGGAGTCTGACGTGTAAACTCGAAAAACAGTATTAATACCTTATTGCCACTGAGAGAATGTTAACACCAGGGGAAAATACCAACTGAAAAAAGGCTTATTAATAATATTTTGTGTTGCATTATTCCTAATTGCGCTTCTTATGTATATGTCCAAGTACAGTTGTAGGTGTGAATTGTAGTGATTTTTTTTATGTGCATTTATGTTTTAATTGTATTTTAATCAAAGTTCCTCTTGAAAGAAATAGCATTCCATATATCACTTAAAATTTTAAAATTAGTAATGCATTATGAATATCAAAGCATGCTTTTCAGTTATCTTTCAATTATGAAACAATTGCTTTGCAGTTTTGCAAATTTATTTATCTTAAAGTAACATTCCATACACGCGTAGCTGTGGCATAGCCACTATTAAAGATTGTAACGATTTTAATGATTATAGACTCTTTTAAAGATTATGAAAATTGCAACAATTTTATAGATCGTTTGTATGTAAGGCGATCAATCATTTTGATTAGAGATTCAAGTGTGTACGTTTGGTTTGCTTCAGTTCAGCTTTGTTAATCGTTAGTGTAATAATTCCTCTAACATAAAGCATATGACATCATAGTTAGTAACCGTAGCATATCTATGTACTCTTGTTGGTCTAATGTGTTTAGTACACGTACTGTATACTAATCTTTCAATAATAGTTTACCGAAGTAGTCATTTCTTTCAACTGAATAATGCTTAAGATTTTTAAAAGACTTATTTTTTTGTCCTCAAAATAAAAACAAAAAATTGATAGGCAAGATGAAAAAGGAGAGAATTTGTGAGGATTTTTTGAGCCTGGTTGGTATATATGCCCTGCGTGTATTTTTGTGTACACGATTTGTGAAAGGTGATCAGCTGGGTTCATTGTCATCCATTATTGTTGAATTAATGCCATCACTCTGCGTTGTGCAATTGTTATACACTATAGTTTATATCTTGTTATATTTTTATACATGAAAATTGTGTATTTTTCATCAACTCAAGTCTCATGCTTTGTAGCAAGAGTGCCCTAGCCAGCGGACAAATGTTTGTGAGGGGGAGGCAAATGGAAGGGCAGACGACCACTGGACCGTGACCACTCACTCCTCCACCAGTGAGTCTTGCTGACTGGATGGCCGTTACGATCGTGTTTCTCTGCCTTTCCATTCCTCCGCCGAGGCATTTGGCCAGTTGTCTGGTTATGCCAGGCCAGCTACTGAGGGGGATCCCCGGTTGTCGTGACTGAAGTACCCTAACCAGTTCTTTTGCTGGTTTGCTAGGTCTGTCAGGCAACTGAGGAAACTGCATTGCTATGGCAACCTCTGGGGTTATTTCTTCATATTTTGCTGTAAATGTACCAAAAATCAGGGTGTTTCTAGGTGATTTCTTCACATAATAAGTAAAAAATTGAGTTGACTGGTGGATACGAGTTTATTTCTTAGTTGCCTACTTACTTTGAAGGAAAAATCACCAGTGTTGCCATGAATTCAGTTTTTGACTTGTTGAAAAGTGAAATATTTTTGTTGGAAGTTTTGTGAATTTCAAAGGTCTTTTAAGACTGTAAACTGAATTTCATACATTTTGTTTTAGAGTCCTTTTCTGTGTAACTTTCAGTGTACCGAGTACAAAAAATAATACTGGTGTTTAAAATATACTCCTTGATCTGGTCATTCACGATAATATTGGAAGCTATATTATTAAATTTTGTGTAACAGCATACCTGACATTTGAAATCTGTTTTAGACATTTTTAAAATTGTGCATACATGTAGTTCAAGAAAAGTTTCTGTTTTTATGTTGTTTTTTTAATAGTCAATAAAAATGACACTATTACTTTTAATTATGGTATTCCATTGTCAATATCCAATTCAATTAATTGCATTCCAGTCCTAATAAAGCTTAAAATATTCAGGTGTTGTTTTGCCTACTGTATATACTCTACACCTGCTTGTAGCAAGGATTTGTTATGAAATTTTGTTTGTTTTACATCACATTCAGGAATTTTCCCTTATATAGGGACATCACCAGCTGTAGGTGAAGTGTCGCAAATTTTGAACTATACACCGTGTTCAAAACAGAATTTGCTAACGTGAGAAATCTTGTGATGAGGATGCTACAGCTGACCTACAGTTTGTTTCAGTGACTCTGATTGGGCACTGCATTTTTCTTAACTTTAATTGATAAGTACAATACAAACCAAGTTTGCTTATATGACACCTACAGATTGCTTCTCCCAACTCCTTATCTGGATGCTGCATCAGATCTTGTGGTTCTTGATATGATTTTCTTTTATATTCCCATGTAAATTAAACTTTGAAGCCTTAGGTAAACCCAGGGGCTCATGGTTTCAACAAACCTAAATCATCATTATGTTAGGAAGCTTCTTATTAAAGTGTTGGATCTTCTGGTTTAATTGTTCTTAAGATTTTTTAAATCTCCCACCATATTTCCTAATTATCTCCCCTACGAAGAGGAAAGGCAGTGGAGTTGCATGAACCTGAATTCTCTAAACCTGAAAATGTTTAGTCGCAAGTGTTGTTGAAATTAGTCATGCTTGAATAAAAAGAGGAAAATATGCATTCAAGTTTACAAACAGATGGACAGACAGATGCCCAAAAAGAGTGGGAAAAAAACCCAACAATCCAAAACTCACTTGAGACTTCAGTTCAGTGGAACTAAATACTGTGGAATAATTTTAATTCGTGGGGGCCAATGTTCGTGGGTAAGCGATAGGATGTCACTAGGAGAGATAACTCTACTTGGTTTAAGAAAATGTTCAAAGACACGTAAATTCGTGGGTAAGAGAGTGACCCACGAACATCAATCTCCCACGAACAATGATGATTCCACAGTAATTTCTAAATATTCATCGACAACCATGCAATTTATGTTTTAAATGTAGAAAGAGTACAAAGGAATTGTTTAATTCAGTATAAAATCCATATAAACCTGCACTAGGGGCCTGCATCCTTGACCTGGCTGCCATTAATTTTACACTTTTGTTACACAGCACCTTGTTTACATCCAAAATGTTCAGGGAAAATAAAAGATTTCTTCAGACTTATAAAAGTTTTAACCTCGCTGTTAGGGCCCAAAGAGGACAAGGACCATGAAATTCACAATTTTCAAAAACCTTGCCCAAAAATGTTGGTCAAAGAAATTTTTGTGAAATATGAAGTATCTTAAGAAAATGTTCAAAAGTTTATAAATTATGACATCTGTCTCACAATGATGGACCCATCTCCACAAGTCAAGAGTTTTTGATTTGTTACGAGGTAACGAATCAATAACCCTTGACTCGTGAAGACTGATGCACCCCGAGAGGTTCAGATGACCTATCTATAAACCACTCAGAATTTTGAAAGTTAATTAGCCTTACCAATTAAGGCTTTTCAATATTAATGATGCTATTACATGAACATGAGCATTTTTAAAGATATTATTGCACCGAGACTTTCCATAATGTAATCTTGTGCCCATGGCAACAATTAAAATTCACCTGTGATGTCATTATATAGTTTAAGTGCTCTATTATCTATGAAGAAATGGCATCTTTACCAAGTCAAGGGTTATTGATTTGTTACCTCACACTAACATCTTCACAAGTCAAGGGTTATTGATTTGTTATCTCAAACAAACATCTTCACAAGTCAAGGGTTATTGATTTGTTACTTCACAAGTCAAGGGTTATTGATTTGTTACCTCACACTAACATCTTCACAAGTCAAGGGTTATTGATTTGTTACTTCACAAGTCAAGGGTTATTGATTTGGTACCTTACACAAACATCTTCACAAGTCAAGGGTTATTGATTTGTTACCTTAAACTAACATCTTCACAAGTCAAGGGTTATTGATTTGTTACCTCACACTAACATCTTCACAAGTCAAGGGTTATTGATTTGTTACCTCACACTAACATCTTCACAAGTTGAGGGTTATTGATTTGTTATTCCACAAGTCAAGGGTTATTGATTTGTTACTTCACAAGTCAAGGATTATTGATTTGTTACTTCACACTAACATCTTCACAAGTCAAGGGTTATATATTTGTTACCTTACACTAACATCTTCACAGGTCAAGGGTTATTGATTTGTTACTTCACAAGTCAAGGGTTATTGATTTGGTACCTTACACTAACATCTTCACAAGTCAAGGGTTATTGATTTGTTACCTTACACTAACATCTTCACAAGTCAAGGGTTATTGATTTGTTACCTTACACTAACATCTTCACAAGTCAAGGGTTATTGATTTGTTACCTCACACTAACATCTCCACAAGTCAAGGATTATTGATTTGTTACCTCACACTAACATCTTCACAAGTCGAGGGTTATTGATTTGTTACCTCACACTAACATCTTCACAAGTCAAGGGTTATTGATTTGTTACCTCACACTAACATCTTCACAAGTCAAGGATTATTGATCTGTTACCTCACACTAACATCTTCACAAGTCGAGGGTTATTGATTTGTTACCTCACACTAACATCTTCACAAGTCAAGGGTTATTGATTTGTTACTCCACAAGTCAAGGGTTATTGATTTGTTACCTCACACTAACATCTTCACAAGTCGAGGGTTATTGATTTGTTACCTCACACTAACATCTTCACAAGTCAAGGGTTATTGATTTGTTACACCACAAGTCAAGGGTTATTGATTTGTTACCTCACACTAACATCTTCACAAGTCAAGGGTTATTGATTTGTTACCTCACACTAACATCTTCACAAGTCAAGGATTATTGATTTGTTATCTCACACTAACATCTTCACAAGTCAAGGGTTATTGATTTGTTACCTTACACTAACATCTTCACAAGTCAAGGGTTGTTGATTTGTTACTTCCCAAGTCAAGGGTTATTGATTTGTTACCTCACACTAACATCTTCACAAGTCAAGGGTTATTGATTTTTGTTACATCAAACAAACATCTTCACAAGTCAAGGGTTATTGATTTGTTACCTCACACTAACAGCTTCACAAGTCAAGGGTTATTGATTTGTTACCTTACACGAACATCTTCACAAGTCAAGGGTTATTGATTTGTTACTTCACAAGTCAAGGGTTATTGATTTGTTACTTCACAAGTCAAGGGTTATTGATTTGTTATCTCACACTAACATCTTCACAAGTCAAGGGTTATTGATTCGTTACTTCACACCAACATCTTCACAAGTCGAGAGTTACTGACTTATTACCTCGCACTTAATAACCCTAGACTCATGAAGATAATGGATTGTAGCCGTCAGCCGGATTCGATTGCCGGTGGCCAGATAGCTCAATGTGTAGAGCACCTGACTTGAGGTTCAAGGGGGCCCGGGTTCGAATCCCAGTTTGGTCCGTTGCATTTTCTCCCTTCCTGTTACATTTGGTGCCGTAGACCAACCCCTGGAACTGACAGGTGAAAATGCCTGCCAGGGGATACAGATCCTGGTTTGATGTCTTCAGGTGTGAAGACATTTAAGGAGGGATGAGTGTAGCGGTTAGCCGGATTCGATCGCCGGTGGCCAGATAGCTCAGTGTGTACAGCACCTGACTAGAGATTCAGGGGGCCCGGGTTCGAATCCCAGTCTGGTGCGTTGCATTTTCTCCCTTCCTGTTACATTTTGGTCCCTCGATAATAGCTCTAAAACTTCATTGTTATTTCGGATTTCAAACATTTCGGTTGAGCATCACTGAAGAGACATTATTTGTCAAAATGCGCATCTGGTGTATCAAAATTGGTACCGTATAAGTTTTACATTATGACCCCTGGGTCGAGGCCTCTGCTGGTGGACTGTTAGTCCCCGAGGGTCTCTACAACCCAGTAGCCAAGTACTTCGTTACTAGCTTGAAAATACGGATGTATATTTAATTCCTGTTATAAAATTTAGAAATTCATTTCAAAATTAAGGATTATCTCCCTCATGCATAGCTCTTATCCTTAGACAAATTTGACTCCACTTTTTTAGGTACACTGTTTTTGGCTATAATAGCTCTAAAACTTCATTGTTATTTCGGATTTCAAACATTTCGGTTGAGCATCACTGAAGAGACATTATTTGTCGAAATGCGCATCTGGTGCATCAAAATTGGTACCGTATAAGTTTTACACTAGTATTATGCATAATCATGATATTTAGAAATGTACCAATAATTTCATAATTTATGAAAAGAATTCTCTAGTACGAGTAAATTATAGCTAACTTCAAACTGGGGGTGGATTTTAAGTAGGTCAATATCTTTGTTCCTCTCTATTCTTTAAAAGCAATGGACCTCGGCCCCTTTGGGACCTTGCCTCCATTACTTTAAGGAAATGAAGAGGTCCTTGGACATATGAAGGTTTTGCAGATCAGTTGCTTTCATTCTTTTCTCTTCCTTCTCTGGAGAAATAAGTTGACATGGTTTTTCTGAAAATTTACATTTTGAATTAAAGCTATCATTAGTAAATGTCTGTCAAGTCATTAGTTATTAGGGGTGGGTTCTGCAAAAGACATGTCTATGATGAGATGACCGGTACATCCAATTACAGATAATGATTTTTGGGCGCACTATCTACTAAAAGGACTGGTCTGCTACTAAATTTTATTAATTTGATAGTGGCATCATCTATAACAGTCTACTACAGCATCAGACCAATGGCAATGAAGATGGAACCCCCCCCCCCCCCCCAACCCCCCAAAGTACAATAATTACCTTTGGATCCACACATGGGATTAATATGATTAGGCAAGTTCCACATACATATGTCCATAAATAAATTCCTATATACATGTACATGTATATGTAAATTAACATGTCTGAATATATTTGAACTCCCGAATTCTACAACCAAATCAATCTGGAAAATAAACTATTGAGTGCATCTTTTTCTACTTTTATTGTATATAAAAATGCCCTTATCAAAACTGTACAGATCCACAGTTTAATTTCCCGATACATGAAAGCACACAGAGTACATCGGAGAACTTCAACCATTACAACCATTAACATGTGGTCCATCGCCACTTTCCACCATGTCCATATTTCTGGCCGCTTCGTTGGCAGCACATTCATCCATCTCCTCTGCTTCTTGTTCCAATGCCGTCTGCTCATCATCATACTTCTGCATCAGAGCTGCTATCAGACGACACTTACCAGCACCACAGTCACAAGGAAGAGGGTGGTCTGCAAAAATTGATAAATCACTTATAGCACCCTAATCATACTCAGCCCTGGAGTCACTGTTACTGTACTGCGGTATTAAAAGTAATCATGTGAATTGAAATTTTATTTGTAAACAATATCAACAACATGCTAACACCTTATGCAAGCTTGAATCACAACACAAAACCTAGTGTACAATTCTAAGGTCTTGCTAAATTTAATATCTATTTATACACGTAAGTATCAAAAAATATATGAAAAGACATGTAATATAACTTAGGCCAAAAATTATTTTTGAGAAAGTGGACATTCTAATCAAATGACACACTATATGGTTATCTAGACCTCCTGATCATGGGACTTACTTAATTTCGCACAAACTGATAAATCAGAATTGACTTTTGTTGACACAAATCCTTTGAATATAAATATTTTTGTAATAAAAAGAAAAACAAGAGGCCCATGGGCCACATCGCTCACCTGAGTCACCTTGGCCCATATCTGAAGACTTTCCATATATATTTGCATGTAAAACCTTAGTCCCTATTATGGCCCAAACTACCCTTTGCAAACTTGAATCTACACTATGTCAGAAAGCTTTCATGTAAATGTCAACTTCTTTGGCCCAATGGTTCTTGAGAAGAAGATTTTTAAAGCTTTTTCCTATATTTGTATGTAAAACTTTGACCCCCCCCCCCCCACTTGTGGCCCCATCCTACCCCCCGGGGGCCATGATTTGAACAAACTTGAATCTGCACTATGTCAGAAAGTTTTCTTGTAAATATCAGCTTTTCTGACTCAGTGGTTATTGAGAAAAAGATTTTTCCTATATATTTGTATGTAAAACATTGATCCCCCCTTGTGGCCCCATCCTACCCCCGGGGGCCATGATTTGAACAAACTTGAATCTGCACTATGTCAGAAAGTTTTCATGTAAAAATCAGCTTTTCTGGCTCAGTAGTTCTTGAGAAGAAGATTTTTCCTATATATTTGTATGTAAAACTTTGATCCCCTATTGTGGCCCCATCCTACCCCCGGAGCCCATGATTTGAACAAACTTGAATCTGCACTATGTCAGGAAGCGTTCATGTAAATCTCAGCTTTTCTGGCTTAGTGGTTCTTGAGAAGAAGATTTTTAAAGTTTTTCCCTATATATTTGTATGTAAAACTTTGATCCCCCCTTGTGGCCCCATCCTACCCCCGGGGGCCATGCTTTGAACAAACTTGAATCTGCACTATGTCAGAAAGTTTTCATGTAAAAATCAGCTTTTCTGGCTCAGTGGTTCTTGAGAAAAAGATTTTAACTATATATTTGTATGTAAAACTTTGATCCCCCCTTGTGGACCCTGGCATCCAACCCTTCGGTTCAGGTGAGCTAAAAATATTAGAAACCATACCAGGATTTGAAACTGAAGCCATCTAATAAGCAACTTCCGAGATATCAGCTCTTCTGTGATAGAGGTATACGTTCAGATGTATACTATAGACTAGCTATGTTAATATGGATAAAAGTAATGAAAGTGTAAATTTTGTTTATATCACCCATTGGTATACATTAAACTGACCATATCAAGAATAATATTAAATAAATATGAAATTATTTTTATTTTCTCTTCTGCACAAGTGATTATTTTAATCAAAGAAAAATGGTGATTATCGATTTTTGTTTGAGCTATTTCATTATGAAATACTAATAAACTTACTAATATTGTGTGTCCCTGCAGTTTGGGTAGTTGCATGATGTCTGATAATCAGCCTTTAGGCAATATATGAAGGCAGCGATAAGCATTTGTACCCACCGCGTGTGGACGATAGTATGTTTTGCGTCTCACTGTGCGTAAGAGTTCCACAAAGGGAAAGAACTCTTGGGCAACTCAGATATTGCATATTACTTATATATGCTTTATCAATAAAGCTATCTTGCACAAGCAGTTATCTGACCGCCTTATCACTGATTCATAGGCATAATTACCTGACACATCCTCCTCCTCCTCCTCCTCATCTGACTCCTCAGATCCAGACAGATCCTCGCTCATTTCTATAGAGATGTTGTACAATCGAGGATTAGCCCCATCTTGTGACAAATCAAGTTTACACGACAGCGTCTCTTCTTCATCCACTCCAGCTGAAACTGGTATGAAAACAAGTGTCTGCTTCCAGTGGGTAGCCTCCACCATTGGAGAGGTTGACAAGGTCACCAGGTGAACTCTGGGATTCTCTTCCCCTGGTACTCTTGGAGGTAATGACACTGTAGGAGCACCAAAATAAACATCAAACCATGCTGCAAAAGCATGTACAAGTCCAGACTTGGTCATTTTGAAGGTAAAGGTGTTTTGAACATTTTTCAAGTCTTCAACTTTGGTAGTGAGTAAATCAAATTCACGCACAATTTCCGGGTCTGACATACACTGCTTTGGTTCAATACACTCAATAACTGGTTGCTGAAGTGTAGAAATCATGGAAACAGTTTGCACAGGAGAAAAATCAAAACCATACAGTTTCTCCCAAAACCTGAAGTTTTCTGTGACATACTTAGACATGTTCACGGGAGTCAGATACAAAGTAGCATGTGATGGTATCATCATCCCCGTGTCTGACAACCACTTATCCCGGGCAAACAACACGGAGTCAAGCATGGACTCGTGAAGCAAGTAGAAGCCCATCCACTCTGACACAATGATATCCACTTTGTCCTTTGGAAGTTCAACTTCTTCTATCCTTCCCTTGATAACCTGAATTTTGTCTTCCATTTTATTACATTTCACGATTTGGCTGCACAGATCAGCCATGTTGCTGGCTTCAACTGCGTAGACAACTGAAGCACCAGCTGAGGCACAAAACAGGGATAGAATGCCAGTACCAGCACCCACGTCCAGGACTACTTTGTCTTGAAATAGAAATTGATTCTTTTCAATAAATTCTTTGTATGCCAGTGTCCTAGGCTTGTCTTTCAGCATGAGAGTGTGGACCGAGAGGTTATCATAGCTTGAGAAGTAATCCGTACTGTTTTCTGTTGCCATGTCAACCAGCTGAAATGTTAACAGCAATATATTAGCTCTAAACATATCATCAGAGGTGAAGAGGACTAAATAAGTAATTATGATATACTAGACTGCAGTTAGACGTTTCCTAATTCAAAACATACATTTGTGGCATTATTTTGCTATATTAACATACCAAAACAAAATTGCTTCAATTTCCAATGAAGTGTTTAGAAGGTCAAAGGTCATAATGTTAGACATTGTTTTCAAACGGGGAGACACTGATCAGATAAAAACATACCATTGGTGTGTGACAATATACCAGAAGCTTAGTTCTTTATGTTTGTGCGACAATATACCAGAAGCTTAGTTCTTTATTTTTGTGCGACAATATACCAGAAGCTTAGTTCTTTATGTTTGTGTGACAATATACCAGAAGCTTAGTTCTTTATGTTTGTGCGACAATATACCAGAAGCTTAGTTCTTTATGTTTGTGCGACAATATACCAGAAGCTTAGTTCTTTATGTTTGTGCGACAATATACCAGAAGCTTAGTTCTTTATGTTTGTGATAAAAAATCGACCACAACTGGATTAGCTACATGTAAGCCCAATGGTCATCTCACTGAATCTGCATCCTAATGAAAATTCCTAAATCTTCACCCAACTGACTATCTCAAATGAACATTCAAAAGATACAAACATGCTCCTTCAGAATGATGACAACATAAATTCTCAGCCATCAGTTTAACACATGCATCAGGAATTCAATTGCAGGGTGTTTGTAGGTCACTGGGTCACATTGTCATGGTGTAAGACAGTTTGTTAGTGTCATCTTTTAAAATTGCATGTTCATCTCAAATGTATGTACACAAATAACTTTTTTATAACTTTCACTGGACTGTGATTTTGGCATTGTCGCTAGCCACGGTTACCGAGTCTGGTAGTACCTACCCTACCTAAAATTGACGTAGTGTAAATGGAGACAATAGGCGTGGCTTGTGACAATGTGAATTGGCTGGTAGGTGATCACATCTACTGAGAAGCCCTTTAAGCTTCACAGGATCTGATTATGTGACCACCCCTCTTCATATTTCAGTGAAGTTTTTAAAATGGCTATTTATTTCTTAATTAGATTATCAAAATGTCATAAATTGGGATTTAATGTGCGACAAGTATCAATGCATGTAAATTCTTTCAGAATAAAAATATGGAAAGTTCTTCATCATCTAATTTTTATTAGAATGTGAGCAAAACGGACAAGAAATAATCCAACGTTAATACACTGTGACCTAAAATAATCAGCTGATAATAATATCAAAAAAACGTTCTCGGAATTCCAGATGAATGTCACAATGTGATCCCAGCATTTAAAATATTCTAAACAGGTTGGGAACACTTCCCCTTTAGTGAGATCTTCTCACTAAAACGCGATTATCCCTCTTTAGCGAGAAATGATAAACATTACCATAAACAGGTGTTTTCAGTGTCTTTATTGAAAATAATGGCAAATTCCGTGCAATGCTGAATAAGTGCGGCATACACTCAGCATGACATGAATTGTTTTTATAAAATTTACAACACAGGCAAGTAATTTCCATTAGCCATAACTCATTCAATTCTCCTTCAATATGAACGACACTTTGGATATATGTATTTACAGGCATGAACTATCATCCTAGAGGTGTTTTTTGATAATACATTGGTGTTTTCGGTACTTTTATTGGTGTTTTCG
The DNA here is from genome assembly GCF_947568905.1 of Ostrea edulis. Classification (NCBI taxonomy): domain Eukaryota; kingdom Metazoa; phylum Mollusca; class Bivalvia; order Ostreida; family Ostreidae; genus Ostrea; species Ostrea edulis. The sequence goes on from NC_079169.1 coordinate 85,275,877, forward strand.
GGGATTACCTGGTGTTTACGGTGTTTCCGGTAATTGCATGGACCGCATCCTAAGTGTTTTTGTTTTGACTATAATTAATATATTTGCAGAAGTATCAGACATTTTTCACTTTTTCTTCTTTTCACGTGAAACACAAAGAGATGTACTCCACGGGTGTTTTTCTCGGTTGTATGGGATATATTTACTCTAGCTATAGAGGGATATTAAATCGCATTTTTGCGAGAATATCTCGCTTAAGGGGAAGTATTCCCAACCTGCTAAATAGTTACAAATAAAGCGCTAAATAACAACCGAAACATCTCTCTACAAAAATAAAGATTGTGTGATTTTTTAGCTACACTTGCAACTTATTAAAACACTTTCTATACTACAGCTATCGGGGGAACTCGTATCTCAGTACATTTACAATATTACATTGTAATCGGTTAAGAAAACAAAACTAACATAACATCAGTGATATATATTTAAAACATGCCTGTGAGGATCTTGCTGCTAGAGCCAGAAAAGCTTACTTTGCCTTGAAGAGTAAACTACCTTTTGGCTCTGATCTCTCACCAAACTTGTGGTTAAAACTATATGAATCAATTATTGTCCCAATTTTAACATACTCCTCAGAAATTTGGATCTCTGACTTTAATGAAAACCCCAATAATTTTGATAAAACTCCTTTTGAAAAAATTCAGAATTTTATCTTGAAAAACATCTTAGGTGTACATAATAAAGCATCAAACTTGGCAACAAAAATGGAATTAGGTGTTCTCCCTATTCATGCCAAAATATACCAGCTTGCTATTAAATACTATTCTAGATTGGAAAATTTAGCAAAATCTAATGATAATCACAATGTTTTACTAAGGAATGCTTACTTGGAAGATGTACACTTGGCTAGTGAAAATAAAAAATGCTGGCAAACTTGTATAAAATCAATACAAAAGATGTTAAATGTTAACGTTGACACTGAATGTAAAATGTTTATTCCTAAACTTAAAAAATTCTTTGAAAATAAATTCTTTTCTGAACTTCAACATATTAACAACACTCAAAGTGGTAAGCTCTCATTTTATAGTACATTATTCAACCATGATGTTATGAAACTAGAAATCCAACCATATTTATGTCTTCCACTTCCTAAGAATTTAGTTTCTTATCTTACCAAATTAAGAATAAGTGCACATAAGTTGTATGTAGAAACAGGTCGATATTGTAATCCGGTCATTCCTAGAGAAAATAGATTTTGTTTTCATTGTCAAACTATTGTTGAAGATGAAAAACATTTTTTACTTGATTGTCCTGTGTATGAACATATTAGAAAAATGCATTCAAAACTACTAGATATTAATACCTTATTTTGTTTACTAAATCCACATAACCTTGTATCTACAAAACAAACCTGTCTATACATCAGAGACTGTTTTAATGTTAGAAATAAGTTTTCAACAGTTTGATATTTTGTAATGTATCAATATATATGTGTATCTATGTATGGCTAACAACACATTCTTATATAATGTGCTTTAGTGCCAATAAAGAATTGAATTGAATTGAATTGAATATATTGAAATGGACACTTTTTACGACATATCATAGTTATCCGATACTGGTTCTCGATATTTCAAGTAAACTATGTCGTTTTAATGATATACACACGAAGTACAGTCATGAAAAAACACTACCTGTGGATTTTTTGTTGACATAAAAAACAAGATGAGAAAATCAACACGTGCTTCCGGTTTACGAATTATAAAATTGAAACCAAAGTGACATTTTTCCGGATTGATATATGTAAGAAAAACAATCATCAAACCAACATAACCTTCGAATAGTTGAATCTCTGATATCAGGATTTTGCAGAGGATTGTCAAGCCAGTGTGACATACAGAAGTAAACATCTGAAGTGATTGAAATGATGAACGTTTTGCACTCAAAATATATGCTAGCTATATTCTATATAGATACTATAACTTATGTAAAACAGGAACCCGTGATTAGGACTGACGTTTATGCTAATACGTCTACATTTTACACACGCATATTTTAGAATTTTTGGTCATGTTATCAAAGTTTTATTGGGTGCAAAGTAGGTTTCATATTTGTAATTGATTTATACCAGTGTTGCTTAGCTAAAAACATCTTTTAATACGGAGGTATAAAATTTTGTCCATATGTATCAAGAGATATGCATATATACAAAATTACAAGGTACAGCGGGACAGTCTATTGTTATTTTTCTTCATTGTAATGAACAAATTAAACGTAAAAGTTTTGCGTTATGACGTGTAATTTTCGCGTTATAATGCGAAAGTTATGCGTTAATTCGCGAAAGTTATGCGTTATATACGCGAATTTTTTTTTCTCAGCTATGAAAATGAGCTCAATGGGTTTTCGTAATTGCTTTACATACATGTATATATAAATTTTTTGTAAAAAAAATATATATAAAATACACGACGAGTCAGTTTCAATCGGATAAAGTTAATTGATTAGAACGGGTAAAAAGGTGAGAAATAAATTGCTGAACATACTAAATACGTGAAAATTGAATATTGTATTACCTACCCTACCTATCCTCTTCGTGCCCGGTGGCACATAAGGCTGATACCAGACCCCTCCATTTGTTTCTGTCCATAGCTATCTTTTCTACTTCCTTCCAGGTTTTCCCCATCTTCTTTATATCACTTTCTATAGTCCTTCTCCATGTCTCTCTAGGTCTTCCTCTGCTTCTCTTTCCTTCTGCTGGAGTCCATTTAAGTGCTGTTTTTGTAATGGATTCGTTTCCTTTTCTGATGACATGACCAAGCCATCTAAACTATAAATCTATATTGTATTGCACTATCGAAAACCGGTGACGCCAGGATTTATAAAGTAATGGACGCGCACCGACTTCCTTACCTGAAAAGGCGTATAATTTGCTGGATCAGGGTGGTCTTCTGTTGGTACCTGCCCCCCCCCCCCCCCCACCCCCAACGAAATGTTTTGAACAGATGTAAGTCCATCTCGTTACTTTTTCAACATTAAAACTATCTCTCCCACACGCACAGACCTATCGCTGACATTTCTCCAAACTACGCTTCGGTTTTGGAAATGGAATCCAAAAAAAAAAACATCCTTCCTATGACCCCTATCATAGTATCTACTGTCACTATTGCATACTCCATAGCAGCAATGCCTAATACATATAGCACCATCAATCTCTCATTGTCCGCCAAATAAATAAATATTAAAAGATGAAGAAGGGGGGTGGGGATTCCGTGTAACCTAGCGGATGTGATTTGTGATACATTAAATAGGTAATGATACGAAATTATAAGGTACAAATATGATAAAAATTAGTCATCATTCTCAGTTTAGACCAGCAATTAATGCGACTGGTTAAGATTTGTGGGAAGATTCGGATAACTTCAGCTGCGTCTCTCTTACAGGGTGTCTCAGTCAACAATAATATTTTCTGTCTCAAGTAAGTTTAATTAACTGCTGGTTCACCTAAAATTAACAAAGTACAATAGCTTCATTGGTTACGAATATTTGCCAGTATCAATTTTTTTTTCAAATTTTCTTGAAAAATGTAGGAAAAAAGTTTTTAGAAAATCTTATTGGGTAATTCTAATATAATATACTCTACCCGTGGGTAGTGTTTTGTACTTACTCATGCCTATCGCTTCTTTTGGGGCATAGGCTGCCCACAAGATATCTCCAGGCTCCTCTATACTGTGTCTTTCCTATTCTTTTGGTGTCGGTCTCCAGGTCTTTCCGCCAGGTGTTTCTTGGCCTACCCCTCCTGCACTTTCCTTGGGAGTTCCAGGATAGTGCTTGCTTTGTGATCTGTTCATTATCTCCTCTTCTATTGATTGATTGTATAAAGTTCCACTCGAGAATATTTCACTCATATGGAGACGTCACCCTTGCCGGTGAAGTGCTGCAAAATTTAGGCCTAAGATCGGTGTCTAAATAGTCTTTGAGCAGGGAGGGATCTTTATCGTGCCACACCTGCTGTGACACGGGACCTCGGTTTTTGTGGTCTAATCCGAAGAACTGCCCCATTTAGTTGCCTCTTACAACAAGCAAGGGATACTCAGGACCTATTCTAACCCGGATCCCCACGGGATATCTCCGCCTTCGACTGGAGCTTGGTTTGTTCTCTGCTACAGTTCGGCGTTGTTGATTTTGTCAGACCATCTGATCTGAAGGACTCGTCTCAGACATCTGGATCCTGTTGGTTGTTGTAACAGTTGTCCCCCGTTGTTTCTGATCCATACAAGAGCACTGCCGTAATATTGCTGTGGTTCAGTCTTATATGTGATTCCCTCATCTTCGCTAGCTAAGGGGTTAAGATCCGCTCCGCTTCTCTACAGAGAAGTGGAGCGGATCGTAAACCCTTGGCTAGCAAAGTTGCGATTCCCTTGGCCTTCCAGATATGATATATCCGAGTTGCAGGAATGCTGCTCCGACCTTTCCAATTCTAGCTTTGTGAACTTCAACCGCTCAAATTTACATCACTGGAAAACCGAAAATATGCAAACTACCGTAGTGCAAATATTATGAACTATTAGATTTTTATCCGCCAAAGTAGGATGTACTATATGTGCAAATATTTAAATTAAATGATAATTAATCACATGAAAATGAAAGATGTGGTGTTTGCCTAGTTACGGCTCAGGAAATGTCACAAGATGCAAGGGATCTTCACCCATAACAACCACGGTGGCGAATCAAGTGACTTTGACATGATCATTTACACGGAAAGATGGCGACGATAGTCAACACAAGGGGAAATTCAAACGAGTTTTATCAATAACGAATTGTCAATCATCATATATATCAACATTTGAATAATTTTATCAGGAACAGTTCTATACTAAAATGATTGTTCTACGTATGACAGAAGCAGAGAACACGGACACAATATTTTGGCGGTCCAAAAGTTTTTGACTGAAAACAAAAAACTGTGTCAGTGTTCTCTGCTTCTATGGCAGGAAGAACTACTATTTTAATAGACTGTTTCTGAGAATATTCTTGAAATGTTGATATAAGCTATGTGACAATTCGTTATTGATAAAGGTGTTATTTACTCGTTTGAATTTTTCCTTGCATTGACTTTTCACCATTTTCCGGGTAATTGATCATGTCAAAGTCACGTGATTCGCTACCATGGCAAGTTGAGCTAAAAGCAACAACAGAAATTCTGCTGTTTAATCTCCGACATTTAGCATCCACATACTCGTCATTCATAGATCCCCATTAGAGAAAAAACCTTCATGTCTAAATCTGTAATAATGAAATTACTTGTACACAATAAACAAGGAACAAATTCTTTTTTGCGTTTCTTTATTAAAGAACAAAACAAGTGATTGTGAAACACAAAACCCCTGGTGGATACAAATTCCACTCCCCATGAATAAAATATTAAAATCAAAGTGTATGAACAGCAAATCTCTTAAGAGGCCCACAGGCCTTATCGGACACCCGAGTATTAGTTAAAAGTACATGTATCATTAGCCTCAAGGGCTATGAAATCCATAATAATTTTCCTATTTTTGCATTTCCGAGCTAAATTCTAATATTCAGCAGCTGCCTGGCAGTAAAAAACAAGATGTGTTCTTAAAACACAGATGCCCACAAAAGTGCCCAAACTGATGAAAAAATGTACAAAAAAATGTACATCATATGACATTATGACTATTTTGCACCGCTGTACAGTCAGAACTCTGAGGTTGCGAAATTCACAATTTTTGTTTCTTCCTTTCTGCTTTTCCTATGTTATAAAGTATTGGGAAAATTAAAAGAAGTCTTTCAAATGATAAAGACATTTAATCACTATGACCATCTGGCCGCACCTTGGTACAAAAACCCTTGCCCTTAAGATCATGAAATTAATAATTTTGGTAAAGGGCTACCCACTCCTTCTAAATATCCATTTTGGTAGAAGCTTTCCTACTCTACATATATTCAGTTTTTCTTACAGATGTGTGGTTGTGGAAAAGATTTTTGAAAACTGGTCAATCTTTTAATAGTTTTTGTCCCAAACCTTAGGCCCCGTGAGTGCAGGAATCTTGAAATTTATAACTTAGGACCCCCTTGTGCCAAAGATGCTTCAGTAGAAATTTGAAAAGAATTAGAAGGGCAGTTATCAAGAAGTAAAAATGTTCAATTGCTAAACAAATGACTGACGAGTGCAGACCAACAGCAAAAGGTGACTCAGGTGACCTTAAATTACAAGGAAAGGGTTTTTCCCCCCTTGGATCAACAGTGACAAGAGTGCTCTCCTACACTTAATGATGTTATGTTTTAAACCTCTATCTTATCATTATACCCTGCAATAATCAAATAAAGCAGAGCAGCTAGGACACCTCTCTCAACATGGCATTACATGCACCTGAGTGATACTAGCAAAACAAAAACAAACAAGATGTGTTTGTGAAACACAAATGCCCCTGATAATGGCCAATTCCAAAGATGGCCAATGTCACAAGGACAAATATCTTGGTACCAGTAGAAAGATCTTGTCACAAGAAATGTTCATGTGCAATATGAAAGCTCTAATATTTATCATTTAGAAGTTATGACCAATGTCAACTCCAAGGTCAAGGTCACAGGGTCAAAAATGTTGGTACCCACTGAAAGGTCTTGTCACAAGGAATATTCATGTCAAATATCAAAGCTCTAACATTTACTGTTCAAAGTTATTAGCAAGGTTAAAGTTTTCAAAAAGTAGGTCAAACTCCAAGGTCAAGGTCACAATGTCAAAAATGTTGGTACCCATTGAAAGGTCTTGTCACAAGGAATACTTATGTAAAATATCACTTACTGTTCAAAAGTTATTAGCAAGGTTAAAGTTTCAGACAGAATCACAGACAGGACAAAAACAATATGCCCCCCGATATTCGGGGCATAAAAACAAACAAGATGCCCACAGACCTTATTGGTCACCTGAGTATTAGTTAAAAGTATTACTAGCCTCAAGAACTATGAGATCTATACCAGTAATAATTTTCCTGTTCTGCATATGTAAGGTACATATGTAAATTCTAATATTTAACAGGACAAAACAAGATGTGCTCTTCAAAAAAAAAAACCCCACACAAATGGCCCTGTAGTGCCCATACTGACGAGAGATTTTACATAAGATTATGTCATATAAAACAACGACTTTTTGGATCCACCCTGCAGTTGAAAAATTCACAATCTTGATACATTTAATGTACATCCCTTTCTGCTTTTACTTCATATGCATTTAATTTTTATACACTATCAGCAAAATTAAAGAAGTCTTTTAAATGATAAAGACAATATATGATAAGTTTAGCTCCTTCCTCTTACCAAATCATTACTCCTGAGATCATGAAGTTTACAATTTTGGTGGAGGCCTTCCTGCTCTACATGACTTTACATTTAATTTTCCTTTCAGATGTTGTAGAGAAAAAGATTTTTGAAAATTAGTAAATTTTTGTCATTTTTTGCCTCATATTTACTTTAAGGCCCCAGGGGTGCAGGAGTCCTGATATTTACTATTTAGGTCCCTCTTGTCCAAAAAATGCTTTATATCAAATTTGAAAAGAATCTGAATGGTACTTATCAAATGTTCAATTGTTAAACGAAAGACAACGGACAAAGACCAATAGTAATAGGTTCACCAGAGTGACTCAGGTGACCTAAAAATCATATCTTATCACAGTTCCAAACTCAATTTTTTTACTGTAGGTTCATGATTTTTAATAAATGTGACATACTGTAAAAGTCAAATGCCTGTCATTGTGGTCGAAGTAGAACATGTCTCGGTTACTTGGGGGAAGGGGAGGGGGGGTTGAATATGATAAACTACAATGCATAAAATATATCAAAGAATAAATATTACTTATTTTTAGATAATAAATTAAAAATGATTTCACTCTAGAAATTTTTCTCCTTTCTAGAAATACAATTTCTATACTCCAAATCTAACTCCACACATTTTTTCACATTACATGTTTCTGTGCAGTCTCTTCGTGGTTAAATGTTTCATATGACACCAATTTTCAGTGCCATACAGTTTTACATTACTCTAAATGTTGTTCACTGCACATTGTTCCAGAAGTTTCGATTCATCCTACATTGATAATGATATGGGAATAACCTCTTTCATTTTCCCGAGTAAGTCTCACTACACTGTGTTTCATGATCATCAACTAAGGCAGAATTTGTTGGTCATCGTGTGGAAGAAATTTGAACTCCGGCACCACTTGGGAATTTTGCTGCGGTAGAAAGTTGAAATCTGGCACCACCTGAGACTCCCAGACAGATTCTTCGGCCCCAGTGATGTACGAGTCCTCGGCTCCAGTGATGTACGGTCCATCTGTAGCCAGGTCCTAAAATAATAGAATCTAATTTTACCCAAGTATTGAAAAGTAATTGCTGGCTGAAAGTGAATATAGAGATAAATATACATCCTGATCAAGAATTCAACATCAACAAAACCAAAGTATCAATAATGAATAATGATAAACCCTTTATACATACATACATATATATATATATATGGAATCCAACAGAAAGTGTGGGGGGGGGGGGGGGGGGGGGGGGTAGAATGGAATCACTTAATGACCATTAAGTTTGGACATTTACAAGGTCAAATCTATGATCATATGAACAACAAGAGGCCCATGGGCCACATCGCTCACCTTGACCCATATCTGAAGACTTTCCATATATATTTGCATGTAAAACCTTAGTCCCTATTATGCCCAAACTACCCTTTGCAAACTTGAATCTGCACTATGTCAGAAAGCTTTCATGTAAATGTCAACTTCTTTGGCCCAATGGTTCTTGAGAAGAAGATTTTTAAAGTTTTTCCCCATATTTGTATGTAAAACTTTGCCCCCCCCCCCCCAACTTGTGGCCCCATCCTACCCCCAGGGGGCCATGATTTGAACAAACTTGAATCTGCACTTTGTCAGAAAGTTTTCATGTAAATCTCAGCTTTTCTGGCTCAGTGGTTCTTGAGAAGATTATAAAGATTGTCCCTATATATTTGTTTGTAAAACTTTGATCCCCTACTGCGGCCCCATCCAACCCCCGGGGCCCATGATTTGAACAAACTTGAATCTGCATTATGTCAGGAAGCTTTCATGTAAATCTCACCTTTTCTGGCTTTGTGGTTCTTGAGAAGAAGATTTTTAAAGTTTTCCCCTATATATTTGTGTGCAAAACTTTGATCCCCCCCTTGGGGCCCCATCCTATCCCCAGGGGCCATGATTTGAACAAACTTGAATCTGCACTATGTCAGAAAGTTTTCATGTAAAAATCAGCTTTTCTGACTCAGTGGTTCTTGAGAAGATTTTTAAAGATTTTTCCTATGTATTTGTATGTAAAACTTTGATCCCCTATTGTGGCCCCATCCAATCACAAGGGCCCATGATTTGAACAAACTTGAATCTGAATTATGTCAGCAGAAAGCTTTCATGGAAATCTCAGCTTTTCTGGCTTAGTGGTTCTTGAGAAGAAGATTTTTAAAGTTTTTCCCTATATATTTGTGTGTAAATCTTTGATCCCTCCTTGGGGCCCCATCTTATCCCCGGGGGCCATGATTTGAACAAACTTGAATCTGCACTGTGTCAGAAAGTTTTCATGTAAAAATCAGCTTTTCTGGCTCAGTGGTTCTTGAGAAGAAGATTTTTAAAGATTTTTCCTAATATATTTGTATGTAAAACTTTGATCCCCCCTTGTGGCCCCATCCTACCACCGGGGCCCATGATTTGAACAAACTTGAATCTGCAATATGTCAGGAAGCTTTCAGGTAAATTTCAGCCCTTCTGGCACGGTGGTTCTTGAGAAGAAAATTTTTAAATGACCCCACCCTATTTTTGCATTTTTGTGATTATCTCCCCTTTGAAAAGGACATGGCCCTTCATTTGGACAAACTTGAAAGCCTTCACCCAAGGATGCTTTTGGCCATGTTTGGTTGAAATTGGCCTAGTGGTTCTGGAGAAGAAGTCAAAAATGTGAAAAGTTTAACAGACAGACAGACAGACGACAGACAAAAAGCGATTAGAAAAGCTCACTTGAGCTTTCAGCTCAGGTGAGTTAAAAAGGTAAGTGTAATCAGGACAGGAAGGTGTATTCTAAATACACTATCTATCTGATAAAGTAGAGAGTAAATTACCTAATATATATGTAATATATGATTTACTCTAGCATAAATCAAGAGTAAAGAATTGTATGTGTGTGTCTAGAATAAATTATGATATACAGTAAACTATGCTTATAAAGAAAATGCTTAAAACAAATTCATGCTTACTGCGAAGTGATATAATGAAATTTGGTTATAACAAACTGTTTTCTATTGGTGGTTCATTATAACTGTGTTTTACTGTATATCTAACACACAACTTTACCCTAGAGTATATATTCTGCTATCTCATTTTTCACGTGTAATTATTCGTGAGTAAATAATGCAATATATCTAATTCTAAAATACAATTTTCTTTAGAGTAATTATGCAATATATATCTGTCAGATATGTATAATTTACTCTAGAGTAAATAGTAAATTATCTGTTATCATAATCACGAGGCTGTCTATGATAGAACAGTGCAAATGGCTATTCATGGATATGTGATATCGGCTACCTAACATGGCTACATCAACAAACGAAATCATTTAAAACTGGGAGTTTTCGGGTCGTATGGGGCTTTAATGAATATTTGATGGTATGCTTGGACACAAGTTTAGTAGGAAAATGTTAAGAATTTTCTTATATCAAATTTATGAGACAGTACCTCAAGAATACAACGATATAAGGCCTCAAACATGCGCAGCTTTTTGTGCGCCGTAAATTGAAGGTTTTTATAAGGGGTGGATCTGTAGCTCTGTTCCATCAAAATATTTTTTCAGAGATCTACAGTTTTGCAGCTAGTGAGGACCCTGAGCTAATTAATCATAAACTAGGGATTACAGAGAGGACCCTGAGCTATTTTTTTTTTTTTTAAATTATTTTTTTCAACAAACATTCTGTAAATAGTTCATGGTATATCTTCATAATATACATGTAATAAAGAATTGCAGAAGTGTTTATTTTTTTAAGAGAGAGAAAGAAAGAAAGGAGAGAGAGAGAGCTATGAAAATATTTGGTTCCATCAGTTCCAAAGGGCAATTAATCATAAACTAGGGATTGCAGCGAGGACCCAGAGCTAAATAACCACAAACTAGTGATTGCAAATCACTCTTAGGACAGTAATCCATCAATACATGCATCCTACACATACCCAATAAACATCTGCCATTTCACATCATTGTTACCTTGGTAATGGTAAAGTATCCCTGATCTCCAAGGTCGTGCTCCACCTTAGATTTGTAGGGACAGTCTTCTGTCTGGACAGAGAGCAACTTGGATACCACGTTACCATGGTTACAGACAGAAGATCCTGGCACCACCTGATTTATTTCCTGTGCGTCTGCAAACAGATATCAATTGGCTATACGTTGAAGACAAAGTAAAAAAATTATTATCTAAGATGGAATGAATGTGTGCCTTCAATGTGAACTACATGTATATGTATTCCAATAAATCTAAGCATCCCTGATGGAGCAGATCTCCGTTTAATATGGTACTGGCTGTATAAAATAGTTATTTTCACGCTTCTTAACTTGCAAATGGTTTTGTCCAGTTTTGAATTTATAGAAATCATAATAATTATAGTCCATAGACTTTGAATTTACCCAACCTTAAATTGACCCACTGACGAGGGTGAAAACAGGTGAATATTTTTATAGAGTAATAAAGACAATTTGACAATTTCAACCAGAACTTAAGCTGAATTCAACCTGAAGCAATCACAACAACATGATCTCCTGTGATTTAAGCCCAAGGCTCAAGTGAGATAACAAATATGAACTCATTGTTCAAGGGTACCATATTTAAAGGAACTCCATTGTGATACTTCACTATTACTGAATGCATTCTGAATCTGAGCATTATCAATTATCGATAAGAGATACTCATGCCAGTTTCAAAAAGATGTTTTAGAAACATTTCCCATGTGAAAATATTGAAAAAGATACAACTTTATATTTGGAATGCCCGATATCATATACTGAAAAATATGAGTTATCTACTAGTCAGGGGCAACCACCAACCACAGTTAACTATAAAGTTTGATCTCTCAAAATACTAAGCAGACACTTCCTAATAGCTAGTCATTTCAGTTGAAAAGTAATCTAATCACTGTCGTCGTTTTTGCCATCATCTTCAGATGTTAATATTGTAAAGAAAATACACACTGAATTCAGATCTGAACTAAACAATGACACCTTAAATGCCCTCTTATCATGTGAATTTAATCAATCTGTGTTCTGTTTTGAATATTGTCCATCTCCATCAGTCTTGAAAAATTCAAAACTTGCCACTGTCATTTACAATGCTTCTTTTCAATAAATACACAATACACATATTTCTGACTGTTGTAAATATTTTTGAAATATTTATAGGTTATAGACTTTGTATGGGAAAATATGACGACCGAGTTTTTTGGCGTGTAGACGGACCGAGCTTTCAAGGTCCGTTCGCGACAAAAAACGAGGTCGTCATATTTTCCCATACAAAGTCTATAACCTTTTTATTATATACTTTCAATTTCATTTAGAAACTAACAATAATTTATTTTTCACAATTTCTTTATTGGTTTAACCGAGTAAAAGATGAAAAACACGAAAAATTTGAAAATTAACGACGTAGTAATTTGCTTGTGTATTGATTATGACGTAATGTTTGCGGGCCGGAATGTTTCCGGGCATATATCGTGTGATATATGCCCGCAAACTTTTAAAGAAAAAAGAGATGAAATTGAAAGTATATAATAAAAACACTTATTACACATTATCATCCTAGTAAATATATAGTGAATGCCGTTACGCATTATGACCAGATTTTTTGCTTTCCAAAGAGGGTCATGACCGTTGGCAACTACGGTCTATACTCGCCTATAAGTCGGATTTTTGGCAGTCTATGTGAAAGTTTTTTGGACCACACAGGACATTCGGTCCTGTGTAATCAATGAACATACAAGACTGAACCAAATTTTGTCAGACTGAAAAACCTAATGTAAACAAATGAAACACGTGAAAATGCAGAACCAAGGAAATATTATTTATTATACTATTGAATTATACTATCGATTTTTTAATCTTCTCTGGCCAAGTATTCAACAGACTTCCAATTTTCCTCCTCTGACACGTATCCGTCATAAAATTTGAAAAAGTCTGCTTCAAAGTCTTGCTCACAGCTTTTCTTCTACCAGGGATCGCTCCCACATAATACTTTAGAGGATCCATGCGGTTTTTAATAACATACATTTATGTATTTGGATTTGTGCGATATTTTTACTTATAACAAACATTTAAATGACTCCGCGTCAAAATAGTAAAGATCAAAACCGGACACTGAGACATCGGACATTCCGGTGCAGTGTAAAAAAATGATGCATCAGACCTGAGGCACTGCACATTGGTCAGGTCTGATGTCTTTTGCATAGACTGTTTTTGGTAGTTAAAAATTGGTCCAAAACTCTATATCCTACTATAGGTGAGTCCTAAGAAGATTAGCATTTTTCTGGACAGCATATTGTATGGTATTTTATTAAACAACTTCGTACTCTGACGATTATCATGAATAACGTTGAATGCAACTATAGGTGAGTATACAGTATGCCGTTGAACAAAGGGTTCTAAAGTTATTGAGTGGATAAAACTTAAGTCTACCAACCAAAAAGTGCAAATCAATTTGCCTCCCTTTTCAAGGGGGACATAAAAATCAAAATGTTTAAAAAAACTCCCACTTCTTACCTTGTGATTGGCTGAAGTTCACCTGACTGCTCCAATAACTTGCATCTGATTGGTTGTTTAACAGTGCTGCAACGTCAACATAGGTCTCTGGTTCACATTCCATCATTTGATTCCAAACCTGAGGTGGTTCATCAGTGGCAATAGAAAACATATTCTGATCCAAAAGATGATTCTTTGTGTATCTGTAAAATGCAAATAAGAGACTAACAAAACGATCAACGAAATACCCAGGTTATAACATGTGAAATACTGAAGATGTGGAATCGCTATTATAAATTTTTTTAAAAAGTTTCTGTTTATTCATGGAAATATGGCGTACCCTTCATTAGCCTTCTCAGAACCTCCATCATGAGAACAAGCACTTTCAACTTTTTTGTCCTCATGAAAACTCCTAAAATAAGAAAAGAAATAACATGATTTTTTCCTTCACAATTTCAATTCTGAAAGAAAGCTTTTTCTACATTCAAGTTTCCTATCTCTATAACTAAAGAGCCGCGAACCTCAACCGTCACTTGAGTGCACATTGTTAGAGCGATGCGTGGAATTATACCCGCATATCTATTGCATACAACTACAAATTGCTCTAGCTTTCCTGGTCATTTACCCACCTCTCTGACAACCTAGCTGGACATTTTACAAACCTTTCTAGCACCCTGAACATTTTACAAACCTTTCTAGCACCCTGAACATTTTACAAACCTTACTAGCACCCTGAACATTTTACAAACCTTTCTAGCACCCTGAACATTTTACAAACCTTACTAGCACCCTGAACATTTTACAAACCTTTTTAGCAACCTGAACATTTTACAAACCTTTCTAGTACCCTGAACATTTTACAAACCTTTCTAGTACCCTGAACATTTTACAAACCTTTCTAGCACCCTGAACATTTGCCATCTTCTCTCTAATCATTGTGTACATTTACCTACCTCTCCAACTGACGTCTACATCTCTTCTGCTTTGTCTCTCGTTTGTCCTCAGACACACTTCTGCTACGACCCCTTCAATAGAAAAGTACGAAAGTCCTGATCATTTAATAATGCATGTTACACAAACAATTTTACACAATAGACTTATCAAAGATTTACCGTATGACCTACACCTAGAAATCAACTACAGTTGTCCTAATGGGACTAATACCCCTCACGATAACAAGGACGGAGTTGGTTTCGCATTTTAGTTCATTTAAAAATAGCTAGCAGAAGTATAGACCATGCCAGTGCTATATATTCTAGTCTAAAGGTTCCAGATAGTGCCAATTTTGCTGTTAAATAAAACAAAGCACAGTTTTACATGTGCACTTTTTAAAATATCTGTTCCAGTCCCAAGGTTAGTGCCAGTTTTATTGTAGTTTGCTGTTAATTAAAAATAATGCGTGAATGACTGGTTTTGTTAATTTATGCAGTATTCATATAGAGAAAGTAACATACATGCTAATGCAAAAGGTTTAAACAAATAATATTGAATGATATATATATTTTTTGAATATCATCGAAAAACAATTATTAATTGAAAATCTATCGGTTTTCTACTCCCGATTACCGGTACGAAACAATTATTGATTATGATTTTAAACCGATTGCCCATCACTAATTACTAGTCAGGTGCTCTAACCACTGAGCTCCCCAGGCCAATATCCACAGTTTGTATAGCCCTAATTACTACATTCCTCCCTCCTTAGTTTGTCTTCGCCCTCGAAGACACACACAACCCAGATTCTTCTGCCCCTGGCAGGACTTCCACCTGCACGTCCAGGGGTGGTCAATGGCACCAACTGTAGTATATATAGGAGAGAGGAGAAAATCTTTGGCTGGACCGGGAATCAAACCTGGGATCCCTGCATTACTAGTCAGGTGCTCTAACCACTGAGCTACCTAGGCCAATATCCACAGTCCGTATAGCCTTACCGGTAACTACTACAACTGTTTAATATATTTTCCTGACACACATAGAGTTATATGTAAATGCATGCTGTGATAACTACCATCCAAGTTAGTCTACTGCAAGAAAACAACATCATTGCTTTGTAGTTCAAATTTATCATAATGAAAAGGGCTGCATCTTTAAAATGTTCAGGTAAGCGTAACTTACCGACATTTCTCCTCTCTGTTTTTCTGCTGCATTCTTCCTTTTCTGTGATTTGGAGTACTATATAGAGACAAATAAAATTGTCAGCATAGTTCATAATCCCTCACACTGAGAACATTCTCTAGTTAAACACAGATTTCAAGCCAGATCGGATTCATTTTGTTAGATCTAGTTAATATCTCACCTCTGATATTTTTCTGTACTTGTGATATCTGTCCTGATATACCTCACACACACACACACACACACACATATATAATATCTGAGTTTTGGCATTATATATCTGTGATATACCATTTCTAATGTATTACTTGGCCTGGAGGTTATGATTTTTTTTATCATACTCATACTCGAACTCATTTTTTTTGTGGGTATAACTCTGAGCAAGCTTCGAAACATACTCAAATTTTTTTTTTGCATGTACTCCATTTGAGTGTGAGAATGATTTTATAAAAGTTTTATAACCTTCACTTTTGAGTATGAGTACAATTCAGAGAACAGAGTTTGAGTCTGAGTACATCCAGGCCTGAGATATTTCACCACTATTATTTCTCTTGAAATCTTACCTGTGATATAAAACATATTATGTGAATGACTTGCTTTGAAATTGATAAAAACAATTTATAAACAATTCAATGAAAAATATTTTTATCATCTTACCTGGACACCTTATCTAATATCTCACCTGACATGTTACATCACTGGACACCTCATCTAATATCTCACCTGACATGTTACATCACCAGACACCTCATCTAATATCTCACCTGACATGTTACCTATGATACATCACCGGACACCTCATTTAATATCTCACCTGACATGTTACATCACCGGACACCTCATCTAATATCTCACCTGACATGTTACATCACCGGACACCTCATCTAATATCTCATCTGACATGTTACATCACCGGACACCTCATCTAATATCTCATCTGACATGTTACATCACTGGACACCTCATCTAATATCTCACCTGACATGTTACTGATGATACATCACCGGACACCTCATCTAATATCTAACTTCTGATATCTCACCAGTGACATTTCTCCTCTGGTATCTTACCTCTGGTTCTGCTGTGGGATGTCTTCCTCATCCTCGATGTCTAGCTGCTCTATACTCTCTGTACAAAGTAAATCTGACAGGCTCAGCTCTTCTTCTTCATCACAAAGCTTCTGTAAAAAATACTGCAGTACCTATGACATAGGCCAAACAAAGCTTCTGTAAAAAAAAAAATACTACAGCAACTATGACATAGACCACATGAAGATCCTAATCAACTCTGTGGTGCGACACTTACTCCTGATATCAGGGTGAACGGAGACTCTGGAACACTTTGATCCTCTGGCTCAGGTAGCTTTACAGGTGTAAATCCTCTGCTGTCAAACTTTACAGGTGTAAATCCTCTGCTGTCAAACTTCACTGGTGTCAGTCCCTTGCTGTCAAATTGCATCTGTAGATATAGAGATGCAATGTAATATTTACATAGTGCAAACTGATGGAGATGGAATCTCAGAAGAGAGTTCACAATGAAGCTGTAGTCAAATCCATGTCTCTTCCAATATATGTGGAGGTTCAAAGGCCAATTCAACTTAATTAGTAGATTATCATCTGGGGTCACAAACACATATGGGGTGGGTGGCAGGATTTTATTTCTTAATTTTCATTTCCAGAGAAAAAAAATTAATGACAGCTAGAAGGCATCACACATTTTTAAAAATTTATTATTGAATCATTCTCTCAAGTGACAATGGGAAGCAAGTGTGTTTGAAATTGTAATTTTTGCGAAAATAAAAAAAAAATCGGGGCGGGCAGGGGTGATAATCCATCAAATACTTTTAAATGGCCTAAAGTTTGGTCTACTGGGAGTTTTTTATACAACATTCATGCCATTATTTAGTTATTGACTTCCTCCATGTAATGTGACTTTATGTTGTGTATCACTTATATGTATAGAGTATGTATGGCTGCGATTTATCAGGAATTTATGGGGAAACCTTGTTTTAATACCTCACATACAAAGTACCTTATATCCATATATGGATGTGTTGTGAGATTTCTCTCAACAGATGGAAATAATTTTCACTCCTTAATACATCAACCAAGTCCGATTTTATAACAGACTTCATTAATCAAGTTTTTTTTTGCATTAGGGAAGATTTCTGAGTGCATACACCCTCACTAACACGAATTATTTCAAACTAAATTTCAATCTGTCCTCCCTTTATCTGGAAACCACTCATGATTTTCCTTGAGAATTAAATCCTTTGTTTCCAGTTCTCAGACCAAGCTTTTGTGTACCGTATATACTCGCCCATAAGTCGGTCCGCCTATAAGTCGGTTGTATTTTTTAAGGTTATTTTGTAGGAATTTGCCATTGACCCGCTTGTAAGTCGGTACAAAGTTTTGTCAGAATCGGTTGACAATTTCAAGTCAATGCTCTAGTGTTTTTACCTATGTTTCAAAAAATATTTTGAGAAATTAATAATTATGAGGTGCTCAATATCCAAGCCATATTGGTTTGGGGTTTAAACGCAACCCTTTATCTATCATGGGCAATGATCACTTGTTTACCTAAGCAATTATGGTATCCTGATTACCAGTACCTGACACCATGTTTACTTAGTGGCATACGCCTCACAAAAACTGTTATTGTGGGATTCCGGTATAATTCATTGTATCAACAATCGAGTTTTTAAGAGTCAAGAATGATGATCTAAATTATCTGTTAACAATATTCAATCTTTTATGAAATATATTTCAGCCGGTATACATATGAATATTTCAATATTAAATCGGGTTCGTAATTTAATTTTACCGATAAACAATAGATTAGTTAAATTAAAAGAATTGGTTACCGGTATGTAAATAATTTTCAAAATAAATAATATACACTTAACTTGATAAAAATATGTAAATACTTGTACTTTATACATAATTTTAAAATACATAAACAATACGATATGTCTAGATATTTGTGAACAATAATCATTTGTGTGGTAGGCCCTAGTCCATGATAATCGTCGGAGTTGTTTAAAAAACACTTCATTACCCCGCCCAGGAAAATACCAATCTTCTTAGGACATGCCTTTAAGTCGGACATAGAGTTTTGGGCCAAAAACTGACTCCCAAAAATCCGACTTATGGGCGAGTATATACAGTATTTATTTTCTAAAATCTATATTTGAACCCTCCTCCTTAAAAAAAACAACAACACAAAAACTAACTGCAAAATGAAAACATATCCTCTTACTTTTCTGATAACCTTTTTTGATGGTAACTTGGACTTCCTCTCTGTAGATGGAGTTCTGTCCATGGAGAGCCCACAAAATGTCCGTATTCCTGGGGCAGGGCTTACAAAGTGTTCTGTCATGGTCTGGTGAACAGGAACTGCACTGTCCTTGGGGAGCTTTTAATATATAAAAGGAATTTCTAGACTTCAGTTACAAGATTTTCAACTTTGGTAGCATTCATCTCTCACATCTTATAGAGATTTTCTAACAAATAAAAAGCTTCTTTAAATACAAAATTCTATTAACATGGTTTTGACATGTAGGTGTTACAAACCTTTATTAGTGTAGTCATGATTACATTACAGACCTTGATTAGTGTAGTCATGGTAACGCTACAGACCTTGATTGGTGTAGTCATGGTTACGTTACAGACCTTGATTGGTGTAGTCATGGTTACATTACAGACCTTGATTGGTGTAGTCATGGTTATGTTACAGACCTTGATTGGTGTAGTCATGTAGTAGTGATGAGGGAGTTCATGATCCACTCCTCTGAGAAATCCCGTGGTGTGCTGTTCTCCTGGGACACTGGGATACAGTACTAGTTCATTACTGCTAAGCTTCTCCACAGTAGAGTTAGCTGAGGTCCCAAATTTCTGTGACATTCCGACTGTTTGGTGTGGTGCCTCCAGATTCCCCGGGGTTGGCGGCTCCAGTAGTGTCGGGTTAGAAATGGTCTCTTCAGGTGGTGACGTGGTTGGTGGCTTTGCATCTGTCTCCATCTTCCAGAATTATAGAAATATTGATTTTTCTTCAATCTGACTATAAGTATCAATTTACTTTAGACAGAATTTTTCTGTTTGTTCTAAATACAAAAGATACAAGCAGTCTAAAGTTTTAAACCTGACTTGGAGAGAAACTTTGAGATGATGTTATTCTAAACAAAAAATGAAGTTGATGTTAAAACACATTTTAATTAAGTGATTGTTGACAACATACTAGACTCCTCTAAGTAAAAGTTTTATATGTTTTGAGGAGAAATAAACAGAAAAGACATTGAAAGTTAAATTGAAAATACAAACAAAAAATTTGAACAAACTTCTATCTGTTCTATGACAGGAAACCTTTCATGTACATTTCAACTTTTCTGGTGCAGTGGTTCTTGAGAAGATTTTTTAATGACCCTATCATATTTCAGCCTTTTCTTGATTATCTCCCCTTTGAATGGGGTTATGGATGTTCATTTGAACAAACTTGAATCCCCTTCATCCAAGGCTTCTGAGGGAGGGGGAGTCCGGGTTAGAATAGGTCCTCGGTACCCCTTGCTTGCGTGGCGACTGAATGGGGTGGACCTTCAGATAAGACCACAAAAACTGAGGCCCAATGTCACAGCAGGTGTGGCACGATAAAGATCCCCTGATCAATGCCATAAGCGCGGAGCATAGGCCTAAATGTTGCAGCCCTTCACCAGCAATGGTGACGTCTCCATATGAGCGAAAGATTCTCAAGAGGGACGTTAAACAATTTACAATCAATCAAAATCCCTTGATCTTGATTTTAATGTTTATTCCCTGTTGCTAGGCAACAAATTAATATAAATGGAGTACTATAATGAGAGCATCTTTCAGTAAATATAGACAGAAAAATAATATCTAATGACACTGACCTGAGTCACATCGACCGGTAGAAGTTCAGTGTTGAGACACTCCGCTGGTAACACCATTAGATCAGAGAGCGACGACCTGAGGTTAATCAAACCAGACTCCATGTCTGACGGCACATTACAACGACTCCTCTTACGCGGGACATAATTCCTGGAAAAAGAATTATTTAACAATTAACAGACTGAAATTCGAACCTGAGCCCCCAGAGTCTTTAATTATAGATGCTTCACCAACTTATCTGGACCCAGCGGTCGAAACCACCTGTTACATAACATTAACAGCAAAAACAAACCAGTCAAAAGAAAAATAGGCAAGATATAAGATTAAATTTTAGATTTGAATCATTTTACACCTGTACTATAGTCTGCTCAAACTTACAGGCATGAACATGTTGATCAAATTTCGCCTTTTTTCATGCTGTGGCCATGCACTGAGCTATGGCAGGGCTCAACATTAACTTTTTTCCCTACTTGTCCATTCGGACAAGAGATAAAGATATTTACTTGTCCGAACTTCAACTTCACTTGTCCGGAATTTTTTTTAAAAAGGATATAATATCGTCAACTTGAAAACTGTATTTAATTTACTTAATATATAGTCTATTTTTATACATGCTTGATTGATTTTTTTTTTATCTTATTCTCTTGATAAAAACAACAAACGCATAAAACAAAATTTTATCTAGACTTCCCATCTTGAATCAATGACTTCGTAAGATCCATGGATGCATTCTCTCACCAGAGGGCACGCTACCTTGTGGAGCGTAGCGTAACGCTCTCTGGTAAGAGATTGCAATGGGTGATTGAAAGTAGTACGCAATAAGTGAACACCAATCCCGATTGAGTTTGACTCAGCTAGTTTACATAGCAATCGAAGTTCATTTTCCATGCATTATACATGTACTTCCGACTCTTAACTACCGATAAACTTTTCACAAAATTGTTTGGAGACTTCTTTACCTAAAAAAGCACTTGTCCAATAGGACAAGTGCCCATCAATATTCACTTGTCCGAAATGTTTTTCCACTGGTACCGGACAAGCGGACAAACGTAAATGTTGACCCCTGTTATGGTTTGTCAACATGATTGCATGAACACATCAAAAGGTATCCATACACAAAGAAGGTTTGCATAATCAATCTGGAGAAATGTAACTTAAATGGCGATCAGTAAATGAGGCCCGGTAGAGGAACTTACTGCAGATAGAGCTCCTGTTGTTTGAAGGAGAAGTTGTCCCTCAGGTCTGTTAAATTGGCCTCCACCAAACCCTGCTCTGTTTTATACAGCACCACTTTATTTGTTAGTTTAACTGAAATTGAAGAATGTTCCTTTCATTTTAAAAGAGAAAAACAATTACTGCCCTATGTATATGTAAACTGCTTAGGCCACATAAAATTAATATTTAGATTCTCATCCTGATTTGCAAAAAAATGGGGCGGGTGGGTGGATTTTATTTTTTATTCTTTAAATGCAAATCACACCGCACCAGTTCTTTACAACTACCACATCTTTCCGAATTCTGATTATTACAAACATGACTGGAATCAAACGTCACTTCACAACCACAACGCGCCAATATGTCAGGCAGCCATTGAAATGATCTGACTTTTTTGTATACCGAACCCGATTTTTTTTTTTTGCGATACTTTTTTTTGCACACTTTTTTTTTTAAAACAAAATAAAAGACAGTGGGGCGGGACGTTTTGAGAGGGGCGGGCGGGGATGAGAATCTAAAAATTAATTCTATGTGGCCTTATCTAAAATCAGCCCTAACTAAGCACTCAAAGCTTTATCCAGGCTCAATTCTTTAAATTAAAATGGTACATCATACACCAGTGATGACAAAATTTCAGTGCAATATCTGTATCTATAATGAGAAAAAGTCCAGGAAACTATTTGACCTACTTTTAGCCCTAAAGTAGGTCATGGTGCACCAATTAAGCTGAAATGCAAACTGAATCTGTATTTCTCTGATGGAAAGGCAATGACTACATTTCAGGGCAATATCTGTAACAAAAACAACTCCGGAAAACATTTTGCCCTACTTTTAGCCCTAAAGTAGGTCACAGTGCACCAATTCAGCTGAAATGCAAACTCTCTCTTATACTTCTTAAGGGAAGAAATTGCGACCAAATTTCAACTCTGTACATGCATCTGTTTTGGAAAAAAGTTCATAAAATATGACCTAAGATGGACGGACAGAGCCATAACATAATATGTTCCATGATCTGACATCAGGCATATAAAAACCATATATTTCTACACAAAGAAATGGAACACGCCAGGGAGAAATCAAAATTACAGAGTGAAATAATTTTTAGGTCAGAAACCAGCACTTTGACTTCTAACAAGTCCATGTTTTGTGACATACCTTTCTGGTCCAGAATTTCTTGGAGATTCCTCTCTAGATTCTGTATGTGTTTCTCAGTTTCTTGCAATATGTAGGCCTTCAATTCAATAAGACTGTAGCTCATTTCATAGTTTAAACAAATCTAACATATTTCATGACCCCCCCCCCCCCCCTACCCGGCCCACACACACATATTCAATATGCAGGGCTTTCAAAAGTAGCCGGCGGATTTCCGCCGCCTATAGTAACATTAGGTGCCGGCTACTTTAATGACAAAAATGTATGTCCAATGAAAAAAAAACTTTTATAAAACTTTAAACATCTTCCAAACTTTAGTAGACTCAGAAATCGCGGCCGTATCAACCAGGATGTAAAAACGTGTTTACTTGCGCTAAATTTAGTTCAGGTAAATAGCGGCACCTGATTGGTCGTCTGTCGGAAAGCCTCGGATTTACCAATTCGTGACAACACAGACGAGAAGTTCCGAAAGATAACAACAAGTCCTGAACATAAAAATCAATGATGTTGACGGAATGAAGAGAACAAATACCCTGTTCAGTTTCGGCTTTAAAAAGGCCAGAAGTGAAAGTGATACGAGTATGTGTTTTGTATAATATTAATCAACAATTTTAAAACGAAAACAGAATTTAATCAGGAAAGATTTCAGACTTGCGATTCTTTTTAATTTGCAAATGCCCACGTGGTATTAAATAAAAACGAAAGTAGAATTTTTCAGCATAAATTCGCTATGTTACCAACAAATCTGTAGCTGTTAACTTGAATTTGTGGAAAAATAAAATTATAGTTCATTTAAATGTTACTTATTAATTTGTAATAAAGATTGTTTGGGTTTTATTTAAAAAAATATTGGGGTGAGCAAAAGCAGGTCCCAATGGGTTTCATGTAGTTCATTTCAACAATACTTTCTGCATGTAGAAACTTTCTTACAAAACAATTCAGTCTTATAAACTTTCAGTACAAATGTAGAAATAAAAGTGAAAGTTTCTGTTCAAGCAAAGACACTTAAAAATTAATTGATACAGCATTGCAAAAAATAATTACATGTAGTTATCTTGATGCACTTTATTTTTCATTTTGCATCAAAATTAGTACTTTGCAATGTTG